>NC_038244.2:12548561-12798402 GCF_000004515.6 Glycine max
AAACATCAGCTGGCCCTTCTTTCCCATCAACTGGTATCTTTGCTACACGTTCTATCCACTCTTGGATAGCATCTGTTATGTGTGGAACAACCTACAAATAAAGCAAAAAACCAAAAAATCAAAATCATGGCACCAACCACAATTACAAATAGCTTCAAAGACTAAATATCAGAATGATTAAACATACCTGTACAGTCTTTCCAAGATAATCTCCTCTTCTCTCCTTCTCAATAACAGACTATAATATAAACATCCATAACAATAAAACAATAAGAAACATAAGGCACACCTGAACAAAAACAAAGAAGAAAACACCGAAAGGCAATGAACTCACCTGATATATTTTTCCAGTCGTAATATTATTGTCACGAGTTAATTTGATATCCAAGAAACGCTCATAGTTTCCAAGATCAAGGTCAACCTACAACAAACAAAAAATAAAGAATAAAAATGATAATAAAAAACTTCAAAGAAAAACAATTGCAGCTATCCTCTTTTACCAGAACTGAAATCAGAAACATACAAAAGACAAATTTAGATTTAGTTTCAAAGTAAAATGAGAAAATGAAAAGAACAGGGGAAAACAACATGGGTAGATTCACACGATGGCTTATGGCATGTCACTACTAAAGAGTAACAAATACAATCTCAGCCTTCCATTGAATTCCAGAAAAGAAAGTAATAACCGGCATTCCCATGGTAGAAAATTTTAATTTATTTACCTCACCACCATCATCCAAGACGAAAACCTCTCCATGCTCAAAAGGAGACATTGTTCCCGCATCAGTGTTCAAATAGGGGTCTGCAAATGAAAGAAAAATTAAACAAAATTAAAAAAAAAAAGGATAAATAGCATTCATTATTTTACATAACATGATAAGAAAAGGGGACAAAGATTTTAATTTTTTATAGGAGGGAAGAGAAACACGGACCAAAAAATTGAATCTACTCTTTTTTTTTATCAATACAAAAGAAGAAAACGCTGAGGAGAAAGGAACGCGATGCAGGAGGATCAAGAATCCTCCAAAAACCAAAGAAGAAAAACAGCAAACCAGTTGTAAACCACAAAACAAAAATCCCCTTTTTTCTTCAACAAAACCATTTCCATTCAAATGGAACCTCAGGTAGTCAAAGGAAACCGAAAACTTGGCCATTCAGAAAACCAGTCAAATTCACTGATACTCACTCTATTACAACAAAAAACACAAAACTGCATTCTCTTCGAGAATTAAGAAGAGGGGTAGTGACTAGTGAGTCTTAAAACCAAAGGAGAATAATAAGAACAAGAAAAATACCAATCTTGATAGAGGTAACTCTAAGACCACAGGCCTTGAGGATTAACCCAATACTACTGGCAGTGACTCCTTTCCCAAGTCCACTCACAACACCACCAGTCACCAACACATACTTCATTTTTTTCCCACCTTTTTCTAAGTTGGACAGTGATGAAACTACTCAAAACTAGTCCTCTGCTGCTTGTCCAACGCACAAAGCCACCCTGAAAATGAGCACTATGAGGAGAAAAAAAAAACCAACAACACATAACCTAGGACAAAAAAAAAAACAGACACATGCCAATAATACCACCACTCAAGTACAAAGCACCACTACTTATACTGAGACCCACTGAAAACCCCTTTTAGCCCTCTGATAAAACTAAGAATGATGACAACAACAGTACAAGAAGGAAACAATGCAAGAGTGGCGATTTCTAGTAAGTAGGGGTGGTTTGGATAAGATTAGACAGATGGGCATATGACATTACTACTACTACTACAACTACTAAATACATAGATATCATAAGCAAAGGAAAATGGGAAGGAAAAAAATAAAATAGAAAAAAAAAGGTGGGAACTTTGAAGAACCCCACAAGGGAGAGAATAATGAGGAACCTTGTTCACAATGACGGGGTTTACAAGGTTCTTCCTTTCACTGCTTTTTTTTTCTGGGAACTAACCCACCCCTTTTGGACCCAAAGACTTTCCCTATATAGCCACCCAACAAAGAGAGGGAAATATCCTCTTGCAGCCTCCAAAAATGGCTCAATCAACCCCACAAATAGGAAAGGTTTTGTGTGGTTAAGGATTGTGTTGTGACACAAAAACGAGAGGGAAACACAAAAGGGTACAAAGGTTTGGACTTCGATCAAGATGAAGAAGCTGCTCTTTTGGGTTTTTGCCTCTATGGTTAACAAGCATAAAAATGTACCCTTCTTTCTTTCTCTTTCTCTCTCTCTCTCTCTGTTCTTGATGTTTTTGTTACAGGCGGCGAGTGAATATGGAAGATGGCTTACTCCTTTATTGGTTGGGTATTGGATTAGGTAAATCAAATAAAATATAAAAAATAGGAAAAAGAACGGATCTTTCATTTTTTTTTTTAATTTTTTTTTGCTTTTGACGCAATCAAAAATCAACCAAGAATTAGGAAAAAAGGTGGTAGTTAGTTGCGTTGATGCGGAGACAAATTTGTCAGGGTGACCGTACTTATTATTTTTTTGAACTTTGTCAGTGTAAAATAAATAGAAATTATTAGATGAAAATAAAAAATTTCATCTTCTGAAAATTTTAATGTTTTAAGTATTTAATAAAAATAATAAATGCATTTTTCAGAAATAAGTTGTTTTCTCTTAACCTAACTCCTATTAGTATTCAGGAAAAAAAACTCAACTCCGGTTAGTGTAATTAAAACAAAGTTATTTTTATTTGGAGTTGAAGACAGGTTTTAGGTTTAATTAATTTAATAAGTTGAATTTGTAGGAGATGACTTAATTTGATGGTTGCAGGATATGTTTATGAAAAGAGAGATGATAAGTTTTAAGTATAACTAAATTTAAAATCAAAGATTAATTTTATAGTTAATCTAAAACATCGAAACTTATCAAATACTTCGTATCTCATTAAAGAGTAAAAGCTACAACTATGATAGTTGAAAAAAAAATCTGTAGTGGGTTTAAAACATACAAGTGTAGAAAATTGGAATCTAACCTCATTTGAAAACATTATTTATTTACACATAATTTTAAATCAATCATACACTAAATTATCAATTCTATTTTAATTTAAATAATATATAAAAATTAATAAACGACATGAATAATAAAAATAATAAATTAAAGAGCTAAATTATTTTTTGATATATTGCATAAATTTAATTTAATATTTAAATATTAATATAAGTTCAATTATTTACTTATTGCCATAATTAATGTATTAATTTATATTTTTAATAGTTATAGAAAAATAGAGTGTAATATGTATATGTGTATATGTAAAATTAATATGGTGCAAGATGAGTTCAAGGGTTGGTGTTTACACTTTACATCCATGACCCCCGACCTCTCTTCTAAAAGGTGGAAAAATTTTGAACTTAATCTTAAACCCTAATGAAAATGGATTTTTTTTTTAAAAAAAAAAAAAAGTTAGGTCGTAATCAAACAAATACTTGCAGGATATAATTTAATTGTCATGGCCAGTTGAATACACAGATAAATAAAAGTTAGGGGTGCGTATAATTTGAAATATCTTATTAACAAGTTTTGAAAAGATATTAGTGAAGAAGTGTTTAATATAATTTATGAAATTGTTTTAATTATTCTGTAAAAAAATTAATTTTTTAATTTTTATATATATTTTTAGTTATATAAAAATCCAAAGTTTTTAAATTAAATAATTGTATATCTTATTATACTATGTCTAGTCTAATATATAGAGGATCACTAATTAAAAGAAATTTAATTAATTTAATTATGATATTAAAAATTAGAGACAAATTTTCTAAAAGAAACTTATAGAAAATATCAGACAAAACATTTTCTTAGATATACTTTTATTTGTTACACCAAAACTTTATTTTTAATGATGGTGTGGTTAACATTGAATCATGTATTCTATTTGAACCATTAATCAAAGTCAGTGTAGCTTCAAAAAGTGTTTTCTCAAAATCATTTTTACACTTATTTATGATCCTCCTTTATTCATTTTTCCTTCAGCAATGCATATTTTACTTGTGTTTTTAAGATTATATGTATCTTTTATTAAAGATAATGTATTTAAACTAGGTGAGAGAAATATGAAAGATAAATTAAATATTTAAGATCTAAACTTAAAATATTTTATTAAATCAAAATAATTCATATTAATTTATTGGTTGGTGGTATTTGACTTGTTTGTTTGTAACTAATGACTTGCTTTACAAAATTAGATCACAAACAGAGAATGATAAATCTGCCACGTATGATACACATAGACACATAGTCCGTTGTTGGCATGTTTCATTCCATCTTGAGGAAATAAAATTTGACACATTTTTCCTTCTTTTTTTTGGCTCAACGATGCACACACCACAACTTCGATTTCGGTCTTGGTAATAAACTATAGTGTATTTTACTGAACTTGACCCAATGCAAATACTTAGATTTAACTTGTTTTTTATTATTGTTTATACATACGGCTGCGAAGTCTTTTTCTTTTTCTTTACACTAAAAGTTAAAATAATTCATTGTAAAAGTTTAGGGACTTACTTTTCTTATTAAAAAAATAATATTGTATGTAATTTTTTTAACCATAAAAATCAAAAATAAAATTAAAAGATTTATAACAACTCATATATTATATTTAATTGTTAACTGAACTATAACTTCTTAATAATATGTGCCTGATTTGATTCTTAGATGAAAAAGGCTAATATATAGAAAACCTTTTACTTGTTTAACATAATATTCTTTAGCACGCGAGACGTGATTTTAATTGGCGTAAGTTGTTGCTAGTAACTTATACAGATGACAAATATCCTTTACACGGAGCAATTCTTTTTGTATTGACTAAGATCATTATAAAATTATGTAACTTATATTTTACTATTGAAAGAGAAATTTATAGATAATGCTATAGATTAATTGATATATTTTTATATTAATAAATAGCTATAGTAAGACATTATTACGTGTTAAAATTAAGAATTTAATTAAAACATATTCATAGTATAAATGTTTGTCATTATAATAAGATATTAAGGTCATTAATTCTTATAATAATTAATTTAAAAATTATATGTGAAATAATTTATAATTCATACGGTAAAAAGCTTTATATGCACAAATATCAAAATAAATTCTAAGTTTAATGAAATATATTTTTAAAACTTGATGTAAACAATTAATTAGTATGATAATAGTTATAGTTTACCAACATTATATTGATTCAAATGAGATTGAATTTAAATTTTTTAGTAAAGTCTCGAGTTCAAATGTTAATTTAGAATAGAACTTTTTATTAAAGGTGTTAAATTAAATTTTTGAATAAAAATTAATCATTAATAAAAATGATAAATAATTTACATTTAATTATTTAATTATAACATGTTAATAAAATAGTCATATAAGTTTTGGTTATATCGTTCATAAAAGAGTACATTCTACGCAAAGTATGAGAATGTAAAAAGCACCATTAAATTATGAATAAACTTTTGAAACCCATGCATCATATTCTCCTCATTCCACCTCTTTTCACGGATCGAGAAACAACTTTCCATTGGTTTGTTCCACAAAAGCAATCTCTATAACCGTAGAATCAAAGATAAAAAAGGTGACGTTGTTGTTGTTCCTCCATTCTATGGTCATTCATTCACACCAGACAAACAAGAGTTTTCAACATAAGGGTGTATAATAACGCAACACTTGGCAACCTAAAAAAATTCAAATTAAATTATCCCCAAAGAAAGAAAGAAAGAAAAAAAATTAAAAAACCTACTTGTTGGGGGCACAGGGCCATGCGGCTATTGGTTTTTGCTGCTGATCCTGATGCCAACCCTAGAAAACGAAATGCCATCATCCCTTGTGGTTGGTTGCATTGTAGACCCTACTTTCCTTATATTACGTTCATCTCTTTTGCCTTATTTTTTTACATTATCCCTTACTTAGGTTACATCTATGACCCCCCTTTGTTTATCTTTCATAGATTATGTTAAACAATATCTATATCTCTTTTCGTTGAGATTATAAACAAATCCATATCTTAGTTACTGTGTCTTGGATAGATCTTTTATTTAGGATAGATAATATCCTTTCTTTAAGGCAAAGGTATAATTATTTACTATGCTTTGCATTAACTGAGATCATATCTTTTCTCTAATTATGGTTAACGACACGTCATTTTTTATATTTTTTAAAATATCTTTTCATCTCTTAGGAGGGTAAGCCGATCAATAAAAATTTGTAGAGTTAAGTAGAGTTCACAAGACTCTCTGTTTATGAAAATAAAGTTATGACAGTCTTGTAATCTAAATTTTCCTTTTCATCTGGTACGTAAAAAATTAATCCGGTCCCTCAAGATATATGCTCATACAACAAAATAAAAGTTTTCTTTTAATATGTTTGGATGATGAATGTAAAATGATATAATTGGTGGATAACTTTATCTCTTAAATATTTAAACATGTGTTAATGACTTTGATTTTTGAACCGTGCATATGAAAAAAATATCGATTGATAGAGATCAATTCTTTAAATATATTTTAGTACCTTAGAAGATTTTTTTTTTATGAGAGATACTTGATTCGGAAAAATGTGTTTGGATGAGACAAAAGAAAATAAAAAAAAGATAATATAATATATTTTTCTTGGTTTGATTGAATTTTTTAAGAAAAATGTAGAAACAAAAAAAATTCAATTTTTCTTCGTTATTTCTTTATTTGTTTAACTGGAGGTGTATGAGGCTTTTGCCTAACTAATCATTTTCCATGGAGAGACCCATTTTGAGGTAAATAGTATCCTAAATTGCAATTTCATGCCCAAATCAGAAATTAAACTTCAAATCTTAGTTAACAAAATTTAAGTGTAAAAATACTTGTGCCAACAACTTTTTATCTTTATGTTTTCTTTTTAATTCAAACTTAAAAAGGATTTTTTTTTTCAAACATGATGTATTTTTATACACATGACTCTTAGAATCAGATGAACATTTTTTTTGGGTACAGAATCAACTGAATATATATTTAATGGATTAAGCTTTTAATGCAATATTTGACCCCCAAATAAATATATCTCCTTAAACAATAATTCAACCGTTTATGTTTGTTAAGATTGATTTGATGTCACATGCTGGTTTGTTAAGATAGCTTTGATGTCACATGCAATATAGTTTCAGTTAGAAATTGGGAGCCAGGGAAGTTATGAAATCAAATGGTCCAAGAAAGGAAGTTAAAGGTAAAAGGCATAAATGTAGTAAAAAAATAAAGAAAGTTGGTGAATCCCAAGGACCAATTTGTCTTTATTGGACCTGCGCGCCTCTAAATGGTTTTGTTTTGTTGTCTTTAAATAACACATAAGAACAAAGACAATCCACATGCAGCTGCTGCATTTTCTTGTGTTCTGCTTCCTGACTCACATGTGAGTGTGCATTACCATATCACTTCTTTTTTATTTTATACTATTTTATATAAACTTATCGCTGCACCGAAAACTGAGCTCATTGATTTTAATTACTTCTTCTTCTTTTTTTTTTTCTTCAATGAATCGAATCAGAATTACTTTGCACCGTACTCGTTTGATAAACATTTGAAATTATTTACTCTCACCAAAATATACTTTTTACTCTATAATTTATAATTATATTAATTTTATTAAAAAATATCAACAAAATGTTAGATTATTAGATTGTTAATTTCCTATTAACAGAAGTAATCCGTAATCCTCCTTCTCTTTTCTTTTTTATTAGCAATCTAACTCATCTTATTTTTCGGTTTTTATTCAATTTTAATACAAAAGTATTTATATACTATTTTTTGTTTTCACTGTCAATAAAAATTGATCTATTTAGTAAGAATCAAATTCATATCTTACACAAATATGATTTTGAATATGTTATTGATGTAAGAATTTTGTTAGTAAATAATTTATAAATAACTATATAAACATTATCTAAGTCTGAAGATATATTCTAAACTTCTTTTTATAAGCAATTGCAATTTCATTAATAAGTGATAAACAAATACATAACTCATCTAAACTTATCTTATTGAACTCCTAACACCTAACTCGCCTATTTTTATGTAATAAAAAAAATTGTTCTTGTCTAGTACACATGTGATTCCATTAATCGAGGGTCAATTGATCGTGATTAAGTTATTTATTATCCAAATTAAGGGGCAAAACAATTAAATAGGTGTAATTTTTTGATAATTACAATTTGGGGGTTCAGTTAATTTTTTAAAAAAATTACGACTTCTGACTTGTATGCCTTTGTCTTTTTTCTCTTTACGACTATAAAGTCTTTATGGGATTTTTTTGTTTTCTATTTTTTTTGTTTTTTTATATATTTTTAAAAAAATTGTAAATAATTTTTTAAGTTAATTATTCAATAAATAAATGTTTTTTTTACTTTACTTTAGTTTTATTTAATATTTTGTATATATTTTTTATAGGTTTTATTTCATATTTTATATGTTTTTTATTTAATATATTTTTATATTTTTAAATGATTTTATTTAATTTTATAGCACGAGAGCATTGATCAAATGAACCAATACTGCTCAATTTTATTTTATTAAAAGTATAATTTAATTTATACATTTTTTATAATATAATATTATTAGTATGTAATATTTTATCACATTGATTAATCTTTACTGAAAATGAAAATCTGTATGATTATCTTTATCAACACAATTATTTTTTTTTCATTTATAAAATTTGAATGTGACATTAATTAAGAAATTCAATGAGCTAAAGGTTCAATATAATTAACTATCATCAAACAGCTTCCTGGTATATAAACACATGCAGGCTTTTTCTGTGTAATCTGAGGGGCATTTCTTATGCCTCGTATGAATATTATTTTCTCTTCGCTGTTTTTATTAAAAAAGAAAACTTAAGAGATTCAGGTCGAGTGTTACTCATACCAATAACATGTTAGTTAAATTTTACATATATATTTTTATAATTTTTATCAATTAAATTTATCTTAAATCCATTTTTTAAAGTAATTATTATAAAATAAATTATATTTAAATCATATTTAAATATAAAAATGGTGGTGAATATCACACAAGTGAACATCCTAATATAAGAGAGAGAAAGAAAAGGTCGTATAATAAGAAGATAACTACCACCCGACAAATCCAATTCAATAAGATGAGAGACGTTGACGCATATACGGAGGAACTCATTATAAGATATAATCCTACTATTAATATTTTTTGTAGAACGAAGATGTAATTTTTATTTAAATTTAAGTCTTTTATATTATTTTTTAATTTAAAAATAAATAAAAATATTTAACATTAGTAAAAAATATATTAAATAAAAGAATATTAAAAACATATATAAAATATTAAATAAAATCATATAAAAATATATACAAAATATAAAATAAAACTAAAATAAAGTATAAAAACATTTGTTAATTAAATAATTAAATTAAAATATTATTTAAATTTTTTTAAAAAATTTACTAAAAAAGAAGAAAAAAATCGTAAATAAATCTATGACTTCTAACAAAAAATGAAATCATAAACAACTTTAAAGTCAAAAAAAGATATATAACTTAGAAGTCATAATTAAAAAAAATAACTGAGTCAAAAAAAAAATTATGATTTCAGTTTAAAAAAATATAATATTAATTACGACTTTCAACTCAGAAATCATAACAAATATTACGACTTATTTTATTTTGGATAATAATTCAAAATGAACTTCCAAATTGTAATTAAAAAAAATACACCCATTTAATTAATCGTTTTGCCAAACTAGGGTGGTGCTGAGATGACTACTTACAAAAATAATAAGCATTTTGGAGGTGGTGTGTTTGATGATTCTCTTACATCGGCTATTTGTTTGTTGCTAGGAGAGTCATATTGTGAACTGATGGTCGATGAGTGACGGATGCCAATGGAATGCGAGGTCCATACGTGTTAAAAATGTACTCAGGTAGTTAGAGATCGTGATGAGTGACCAAATCGATATCAATCACATTTGTATTCCAAATTGATATGTTAAAGTTAGGATGAGTAAATGAGATTAAGTTGTAGGTTGAGATTTCCCATTCTAAATTCTAAATAGCCAGGTATGGGTTATGTTAAAACATTTTCTTGACTCATAAAATTATATATATATATCAATAAAATTTTACTTAATCTTTTCATCATAAGTGAATTGTCATTGTACTAAAATTTCAATAATCTAAACAATATAACTTTTTTTATTAAAATAACTCTTTACTGGATTTACTAAATATAAATATAAAATGAGATCTATGGAAATAAAGAGAAGGAATAGTAACATGATTTTTAACGTATTTTTTAGTTAAAATTTATCAAAAACTATAAAATTAAAAGAAAAATTCATTAAGTATAATGTGAAATTTATAAATTTTTTTTCATTTTTAATTAATTTTAACTAATAAAAAGACTACGTTGAAAAGAATATATTAGATAATAGATTTAGCATTTCTCTAACATAAAATCAACATTATTTAATCGGTCCTATATAAACTTCATATAACCATACGATATTAAAAATTATTTATCAAAAATTATTGCTGACCTTCTAAAAAAAGTATTGCTGACGTTTCAATTCAACTATGTTTGTGCTATTCCACATTCCTTAAAATTTTAAAACAAGATATTTTAAACACACTTATATTTTTATTATTAGCAATAAAACTAAATCTTCTCACGTGAACTTACGTAACAAGATTGTGTAAAAATTTACGTTCGTTTTTTCTTTCTTTCAATACATGCATCTACATAGTTTAATTGGATTCTATCTATATGTCTATGAAGAGACAAAATTTAAATATGGCTGTTAGACACTCATAAAGTTTGATAGAACCTCTCCCATTTAATATTTATAAATAATAATTTTTAAAAAATACATAGTCTTATCACGTATAAATTTATTATAAGATAATCTATAGCCTTGTTAATTGCAAAATTGTAGAAAAATACTACTATAATTACATCCATTAACATATTTTATTTATTGAGGTTTATACAAGTCACATAAAAAAACCTAGAATACTCATTTTCTTTTCAATTAAATTGATATGAGGTTTAATAACGAATTAATATATGAAAATGTCAATAAATACGTTAACATTGATTTGAAATTATAACCAAGATAAAAACAAGAACTATAAGGAATGTCGGATGAGTCATTTAACTAGATACAAAATTACTTACTTTACACTATCTTTACTTTTTTATTCTTGCATTAACTAAATTTTTAGTTCCTACACTTTCAATTAATTGATCAAGTTTTTTTAATTTTTTCATTAAGATTTTTATTCATTAAATTTTTGTTTGACTAATTAAGATTTATAAACTTTTAGATATTTTAATTTTTAGTTCCTAAACAAAAATTTGAATTTATTATTTTATTTATTTAATTAGATTTTAAAGACTAAAAAGTGATTTTTTTAAAAAAAATTAAAGACTAAAATTCTTAATGTAAAAAATTTGAAGAATTTTAATCAGATAAAAATTTAAGAACTAAAAATCTTAATAAAAAAATAAAGAAATTTTCACCAATCAAACAAAAGTTTGTGTATTAAAATTTTAGTTAACTTTTTTTTTAACCGACACTTGCTTTATTTATATCTACCGTAAAATTAAGTTTTTACGGCTAAATTACTCATCACCAATTCACCATATATATGGAGAGAGTGAGTAGTGATCTATCTTAACATGTGCATTAATATGTTCTCTAACTTGAGAAAATACTACCGAACTATTTCGAGGGATGCTTTTAAGAGATTTTATATTAAATAAATAATATATTGGCACATCAGAAACATATTAGCAAATGCCATATTTATTTAATAAAAAATACTAACATGTCAACACTCATTATTGACTTAATGTGCTCAATTTGAAAAAGTATCTTTAAAATAATAAATTAAAACCATTCATTATTGAAAATGCATCTTAGATAAAATTATTTAAATTTATTAGATTGGGCTCTGAGATGCTTTTTCAAATTGAGTTCATTAGAGAGGGGCTTTTCCCCTTAAATATTTCGGATTATATGACTAATATACTCTATCTAAAAGATGAGTATGTGTATATTAACAAATTTCATATATTAAAAGAGAGAAGGATCAACTTATTATTTTAAAAGATTTATTTTTCATCTTGATCATTCACTTTTTAAAATCTAATTATTAAGATTAATTAGTTATTATAATAATTGAATTTTAAAAAAATGATGAGAATGAAAAATAACTCTACAAAAATTACTCTTAAAGTAAGTTGATTCTTTCTCATATATATATATATATATAGTCTATTAAGTGAGAAGAAGAAAAGAGTATCTAAGAAGAATAAATCTAGATCATATATCTATATATGAATTATTAGAATTAAAAATTATTTAATGATCACATGAGTATTTAAAACGTCACATATATAATGCATAGTTGCATAGATGGATTGCTTATATTAATTTTGAGGGTCTTATAATTTCACATGGATTTAAACACTACACCAAAATTTACTTCAATGTTAAAGTTATTAAAATAAGGGTTTAATTTAATTTTACAAGTCTTACAATGCTTAAAAAATATGTTATTTATGGTATAAATATTTTAAGCAACAATTATTTATATAAACAACTTTATGTCATTTACTCTAATGGATAAAAAATTTAAATAACATTATTAAAGGTTAAACAACTTATATTAGCATCTCGTTGGAAATGATACAAGTCTCTAAGTATTCATATATGATTATGTAGTTTAAATTTGTCTCTCTCATCCTCTCACACACATACTCATCTCACTTTATGTCTTTTATACATATATAAATGAGAAACGAAAATCATAAACATAAACTATCAAATCATATTTAAATAATTAAGATTAAGATATGAATGCTCATGATTTTTTAAATTATGATGTGATTATTAAAATTATATATATGATTTTTTAAATTTCTTAATGTAACTAAAAAATTATTCTGAGTTGATCTCTATCTCCTTCCTCCTCTCTCTTTGTAAAGAGAGAATAGGAATATATGTATGATTTTTTTTTTTTAACTTTCTTGCAAATTAACTAAAAGTTTATTTTCACTTTCTCTTGATTCCTATATCACTATCTATAGAGAGACAATAGGAATCCATTAGATGCTTATTTCATTAAATAATATTTTATAATATAAGTTGAATAAAATTTGCTCTCAAATAATCTAATATTATCTTAAAGAAAATGTAAGTTAAATTTTTTATAAATTAAATATTTATCGATATGTGATTTCATAACCAATAACTATTTATATTTCAAAAGATATCATGTGTCAAAAATAAAATTGAATAATTACTGGAATATTAATTATTTTTTAAATTATATATTTTTCATAGGTTTGTTTTATGTAAATAGAGATACTTGTATAAAGAGAAAGAAACTTTTATATGTTGTTAAGTATTATTTTAAAATAATTAATTTTAAAATTATATGTTGTTGCTAGCTTGTTGAATAAAATAAAGTTATCTAGTTTTGAAAATTTATATTGTTGGACAAGGTTGACGTTTACATACTAATATTAGATTATTTTTCCTTTATCTTTTTATTTCATTATATTTGAATTTTTTATTAATTTAATTATCAACATGTGGATCTTCAATTTTTCACCGGCCACCGGGGATACAGGAATAATTTCTGCGCGTGACAGCAGGAGCAGGATCAGGAGCCTTTTTTTATGTTTTGTTTTTGAAAGTAGAGAATTAATTTATTAAACAACCAATGAAAGTTGACCCTTTGTGATTACCAAAGTTAAAAGGTTAATTTGAAAACTTGCAAAAGGGACGATTCTATGGTATAGAAGAATATTCAGGGATCCAAAAGTGATTGGTGCACCCTCCTATAATCATCCATGTACCATTATGGTGCTTCAAAATAATATGATAAGTTATACGCATAAAATATTTATTTTTTAATCTACTCCTAGGTAGCTTTAATAGATTTTGTTAGTGTTTCATTTTCTTTCCTCTCACAATATATTTGGTTGCGAAACTTTTGGGCGAGTTTTTTTTTCAACAAAAGGATAAATATATTTATAATATGACATGCTGGTAAAATATGAGGTAAAATCTCACATCATGTAAGAATATGAAAATTGAATATCATATAATACAAAGAAAAAAATCTATAAACCTAAATCTTAAGATTTTGAATTAAAGTGTGATATCAAATTTACTTATGTAGTTACTTATGATCTATTTATGCAAATTTCTTCAATATTTACCCCCTTAGTTGCATAAAATGGCACCAAGGGTACTAGAAGCAATTGAAGCAAATACAAGAGAACTAACACAACCAAAGATCGCAACTGCAAATAAATTACACTACAAATCTAGATAATTTAGTTTTTCTGCACAAGCTACTTGTAGAATCTAGTAATGTGCTATCAATAGAAGAAACACAATCATAAATGTACAACCCAAGAAGAACAAGATCAAAGTATATGTGATACCTACAAAACAACCATACCCCACTAGACCTAACACAACATAGAAGAACAAGTTAGAGATTGCCCCTTACGAACAACAAAAAGGAAAAATCAATGGTTGTTGGATGTCAAGAAAGGATCCATCGACCAGGTGTAGAAAGAGCAAGAGAAACCAATGATTTTTGCCTTAAATCATGTTCAATATCTCATTGTAATCAAGTCCAACAATTATCCTCCTATGATATCCATATCATTAAATATAACATGGTTCCTATGTAACCAAATAGTCCACATCGTTCATCTAGACACACCACAAAATCTTTCTTTTCTTTTTCTTGATATAGCCCCCACAATGTGGTCAAAAGTGAGATACACAATTTTCCTGTAGAGCAGGTTCAAAACCTTGCCCACTTATAGCATTGACTCAAAACTTTATAAGATAAAGTGTAAGAGAAAATAAGATGACTAGAAGACTCTTCATGTTGATGGTAAAATGGGTAAAGTGTAACATCCTAATAAAAATTACAATTTAGATTGACAGAGGAAATTATGTATTGTATCTTTTATGCTTATGCTTATTTAATTGCAGTGATTATATGCTTCTAATTATTGATTTTCTTGCTATATATTTATATTTAGTGTAAATAATTTATTTAGTCTAGCTTGACAGAGATATGAAAACTGTCTGAACGAAAATTAATTTTGTAACAAAATTGTGTTAAATACTGAGTTGCAGTGTAATTTAGCTCTGTGTGAGGTTCACTCTATTAACATGTAAATTTAGGGAGATTAGCACAATAATCAAGGCATTTAGGATATAATTTACTATTTTGGCATAAAGTGAGAATATCCATTTTTGGCAAAACTCTACATTAGCCTTTTTAAGTAAAATTTTTTAAAAGTGAAGAACATCACATTTGGTAGTAGATGTACACGGTTTCCATAGTTGAGCAAAGGTCACTCATGAGTCAAAATTGAATGATTAAGATAAGCCAACACCTTAATCCAATGGACCATGCTTTAAGCTTCTTATATAAGTTCATTTAAACTCCCAAAAACTCACAAAAACTTGGTCATTCTTCTTCTATTTCACAAGCTGGTCATTAGGAAAGGAGACAAAATTTCCATTCTTCTTCCAAGCTTTTTCAAATGTTCTTGAGCCCTTCTTCCATCAAGCTTAGATAAATGACCTCCATTTTCAATTCTAAGCTTGATTTGCACTTCATTTTCTTGCTCTATTCTCACTTGTGGTTTCAAAATCTTATTTTTGCACTCTTGAAGGTTGGAAACTAGAATCTAAACTCCCTCATTCTTCCTTCTAAATTTCGTGGAGCATCATCAAGGTAAGGAGGGTTTCTCCAACTCTTGAAGTATTCTTGTTGTTAAACTTTCTTGAATTGTTGTATCCTGAAATTTTTGCATTGCTGCCCTGTTCTAGAGCTATGTGCTGATCTATTTTTCTTGAGATTTTGATACCAAAAATAAGTTATTTGGGTGTTAAAACCTAGGGTTATACTTAAGGTGCGTCTAAAATGAAATTTTCTAGACAAAGTTATGAGCAAAATAAGTTAAGGAGATTTTTAGGAAGCCATAATTTTAGTAGTATTATGTGGGCTTTTTTCTTGAATTTTTAACCTAAAAAATGAGTTTGTTAGGTATGAAATGTAGGGTAACACATAAGTTTTAGGAAAAACCGATTTTCAGAACACCTAGAAAATCTTATTAAAGTTTAGAAATGAGATTTGGTGAATCTGAACAGCAGGAGAATTTCAAGTATCAGATGAATTAATTTAGTGTTTGTAAGATAATAAATGGAGTTAGAACATGGGTAAAACCTTGGGGAAGAAGTAATTAGTGTTAAGAATTGATTCTAGCAAAATTACAAGACAATAGACTTAAACCTATAAAATTGCTAGAATTGAGCGATTTAGGGTTTGAATTTCTGAAAAAACATGATTGAGCATGTTGAATATTTATTTCTAAATTACTATTGTTTTGAATGAATAAGACTGTGTGAGTGTGAACTTCGGCTCTATTTATCTATGGTGTGTGAATTTTTTTATTTTGGCCTGGAACCTTAAGATAACCACTAAATATGAGAAGATCGTGAGAGTGTGAACTCTGATAAATTATATTGATTATCTTTTTTGTACGTGCTCTAGGTTGGATTCGGGGGTGTCTGACCCTCAATAAAAAAGAATTAGGGGAGGGAAGAAAGAATTGAGTCAATGAGGTAGATCCTTCCTCCGAACGACATGAACTTATGCTTCCAAGATGAAAATCTCTTCCTTCACTTATCCACCACCAATTTCCAAGTTTTCAATCTTCTTGGGTTAACACCTACATAGATACCTAGATAAACAAATAGAATGGGCCTAGTTTTGCAATGTAACAAGTCAGCAAAAGTCATGTGAATGATCCTCCCAAGCAAAACCACCAAACTCATTGTTAAAGAACTTAGCCTTCAAACTAGAGGCTAGTTCGAAAACTTTAAGAATGCTCTTTAAAGTGATAATGTTCCTAACCTCTGGTTCGAAGAATAAAATAGTAATGTTAGTAAACTGCAAAAGCAACATCTAGAAATTCTCATTACTAATCTTCACCCTAGAGAAGGCATTCTTGCTCACAACTTCTCACACCAAACCTCCCAAGCCCTCAACCACTATCAGAAACAGGAAATGAGCCAAAGGGTTACCTTGCTTAGTCCCTTTCCTACATCGAACTCCATTATTTGCTTCTGTTGACGGAGATTGACATTGCGAAATATTTTAAACAAGCTTTTATCCGGCCAATCCACTTTTTGTTGAAACTCATTCTCTCCATCATATAAAATAGAAACTCCCAAAACACTAAATCGTACACTTTTTCAAAGTCCACTTTAATGATACAACAAGACCTTTTTTTTTTTTTTTTTACTTTCCTTTCATGAACAATCTCATTAGAAATTACAACTCCATCCATCATCCTTGTTCCACCTACAAAAGCCGATTGAGTTTCATGGATAATCTTCCTCATCACCTTTTTCAATCATCTTGAAAGAATGTTTGCCATAACTTTGTATACACTACCTATTGTAGAGATAGGCCTACACTCACCAAGACCTTGAGGGCTCTCATTTTTTGGGATGAGAGCAATAAAAGAAGAGTTAACTCTCCTTGGAATCTTATAATTTTTTATGGAATTCTTGAATGGTCCTCACAAAATCATGTTTCAATGTATGCCAAAAGGATTTTAAGAAAAATAAGTTAAAATCATAAGGGCTAGGACTTTTATTCTTAGCATTTTAATTGCTTGTGCATTTGTGGCCAACTTCGTACGAACATAAAACTCTAGAATAATTGAATCCTTTCAAATAATGAATGAACAAACATATTTTAGGGATTTTGGACGCAGTTGGTAATTTCAACTTTTGTCTTTGGACTTATACCTTTCTCCCTCTTCTATTTTAGACATGTTAAAATTAGAACTCTCCAAACACTCTTGCTAGTTGGGGTTAGAATCCCTTAGAAGTGGTTCCTTGCCTGTTTTACAAGAGAACGAGGTAAGGAAATGGGCTCTGCGTTCCACTAAGAGAGGATAGGAGTAAAGGGTGGCATGAGCAGTTGGAAAGAAGGCGAGCATACATAGTGGTGAAGGGTGGCATGAGTAGTTGCTTCAATGATGCCAACACAAAATTTAGTAGAAGAGTCTAAAAGAGGTTGATGACGACTGATGTGCAGTGGATAACTATGGCCACTCATGCGGCAACAATTGGCTATACTTGTGCAAAGATAAATGATTTCAAATCCTTAAGTTCACTCTCCCTTTTTTTGTTTTATGGTTTTTTCTTTCATTTTTCTCTATGGTGGCAAAGGCAGCGGTGCATGAGTACATGATGCCTAGCTATGGTAGATTTCGATGAATTTTCTTTTGAATAGAGCACAAATTATTTTTTTTATCTAATATTTTGTGCATGTTTTGATGATGAAAGTGAATGAGAAGAGGGATGTTAATATGTGTATCCAAAAATAAGTAAAAAAGGATGCTTTTTGCATTTTGCATATGCAATGTTCTGAGTGGTTTAAAATTACATTATTGAAATGAAAATTTTTGTTGTGGTAAAAATTTGCTAATATATGTTAGCTTTAACAAAATTGTATCTGAAAAAAATTATAAATTAAAATTTTTGAAGTTTTAAATCATTACAAGTTATTTTTTAAACGGTCACAAATTATATCATTTTTAAGTACTACTAATGGAGTTACTGATTGGGGATAATTGTGTCATATTTAGAAAGACGAAAATGATGTTTAATCCTTATTTAAAAGTATTTGATAATTCAAATTATCATTATATATTATAATTATAATCTTAAAAAAGGAAATGAATTTTACATGATAAACACAAATTTGGAATTTATGATTAAAAGTTAACATTTTTTTTGTTGAACTTTTTTATTTTATTTTATTATTAACAATTAATTATTACAAATAATTTTATATCCGTTTTTGTAATTTTATCATAAAAAAATGCTTCTTTTAAATAATCTAAAATGAAATAAATTATTCTATTTTTCAATTAACAAATTTATAGATGGAATTTGTTTTGTATAGTTAATTATAAATTATAAAAATATAATTAATTATTATTTTTTTACAATTAATTTAAGTGCACACTAAATTTTGTAACTTTATGACGTTATAAAATTTGTCTGCATAAAACTAATATTGCACAAGTCAAATCGAATTTATGTACCAATTTTTATTTTTATTTTGCTGCCGCCACATCTGTCAAGTGTTGTTTTAACAATAATTAGGATTAGATTAGGATATTTTACGTTTGAAGGCGTGTGTAAATGAGTTGGTAAGAACCTATTTTAATTTAAAATCGATTTGAATTTGAGTTAATTGTATTAAAATTTGGTAAACCTTTCTTTTTCCGTTGTCTATAACTTTATTCAAATTGAATTTTAATCAAATATTTAATATAATATTAAAAAACAACTAGGACATTTTAATATTAGTCTAACAATACGTACCTGCATGTTTCCTCAAACATCATATAATTTGACTTTTTTTTTTTTGTGTGACTACTTTAATTTTTTTATATAATCATGTAATCTTTTTTTGGGTAAAATATAATCATTTAATCTAACTTTGATTGCAAGTATTTTCACACAAATTATATTATTTATAGCACTAAGGCCCGATAAAATTTGGCCACGTAAAAATATAATGAATTTACAAGAATCACGTTGCAAATATTTTGACTATCATATGAATATTTAAATTCAAGAAAAATATAAAAATACAGATCGATTAAAAATAAAAATTACAAAAGAAATGCAATATATATGCATTATTGATTTAAATAAAGTCTAAAAACTATAAATTAAAATATGATTATTAAAAATATTAATATATAATAATGAATATGTATAATTAGTTTACAAGTACTAGTATTTTTTTTTCAAAAAAGTATAATAAATTAAAATATTCAATTACGTTTTTTAATAAATAAAAAACACATTCTAGTTCAATCCATATATGTCTGAATACGATGTCTTAGTCTTTGTCTAAGTAAGTAAAATACACACTTCCTCAAACATGTTGAATGTGACTTAAGTAGTTGCAATATGCACAGTCTTTATCATTGATCGGTCATACTACTCGAGCCTACTAACTAAACTTTTAATGAATTTTGTTTGGAGTGGATAAATTATTAGCATTATTGTTGTAAAAGTTTTTTTACTATAAATGTTATATGATATTCTTACGATTTTTATTTTTACTTTTTTTTAACATTCTTTTATTCTATTATGTTATATTTTATTTTATTTCTCACATTTGCATTTTTTTCTTGACTTTCTGTATATTTAAATTTAAATTTCAAATTTTATATTTTTTTCCATAACTTTAAGAGAACACCAATTTAATTGGTAAATGAATCTTTTTATTTGCTTGGAAATTACTAGAGGATTACAACCAAAGGAGAGACTAAATAAGTGTCTTACAAGCTGAGGAGAACCATTGCTCTTCGGATGCTTCTTTTTTTTCCCTCTCAATTTGTACCCAACACTATGGTGTTAAACAAAGTATGGAAATTTCATGGTTTTGGATGGTAGTAAACTTTTGTAAATTCTAGAAAGAAGACCTAACTATTCTCTTTGGGAGTTACCGCTTTTTATATACTTGTATATATGTTCATTTGATATGTAACAAACCCTATTGTATTTAATAAAAAAAGAATATATTCACCCATAACGCATGTAATTTTAAAAGTCATATATTCAAACACTAAAAAATTATATGAAGCACCTTATTAAGGGCCAAAGGATTTATTCAAACGCAACTCATAGGAAATTGGTTTGGTTTAAATCGAATAATTATTAAAACTTAAAAGTAGGGCTTTTTGTTATCCTTTATAGGATTATAAATTTTTTTATATTGATATAATTGACTTAATTCTTTTAATCAAAGGTTGTCTTTCAAATATTTAAACTATAATTTTTTCTTAAAACGTGTAATAAATATTTGTTTATTAACCAAAAATCATTATTGCAAACGTTGAAAATTAAAGTCCGTACTATGCACATGCAATCAATCCATCATATTCTTAAAGCAATACTGGCTTCTTTCAAGAGTAATCATGTTTGAAATATTGTAAAACACTACTAATTGTAGATTTTTCTTCTAACAAAAAATTGAACCTTGATTCAATGGACGAAGTGCATTAATCACTAATCCATTATGAAACTACATACATATTTCTTATTTGATCAATTTGATGGAGCAACTAGAATGGATAATCCGGTCAAGGCTCTTTATTTTGGTCAAGGATTAATGGTCATGACTTGTAGGTTTTAACAATTGGTCAAGTTTGCGTGGAGAGCAATCTTGTAGTAGTGGTGGTGGGTCTCATCGGTGTTTCCCTAGGGTGGGTCTTTCAGTGCCAGCCAGTGTGCCACAACTCATATGATATGGCTTTGTGTTCATCGACAACCCTAGATGCTTACCTATCATATGATGGTAAATAAGAAATATATTCAACTGATCAACACTACAAGTTGGTTTTTATTTGATGTGTGAGACATGTTCCGTCGGCCATGTTAGGTGATCCTCTAATTCATTCATCCCAAGACTTTTAGCTTTCATAGTTTCGGTTAGTGTTGGGTTTAGATATAAATAATTTTTTTTAATTATATCTATCAATTCCATGTATGTATGTATGTGTAGAAAGAAAAAAAAATGTTTACCCGTTAAGATTCGTGTGACGCGTGGTTAAGTGCCGACATCAAGAAAAATATGTAACACGACGCGTTAACGTGAGGTTGTCATTATGGGAAGTCTCTAGTTATAAAAGGAAATTTGATGACGATTCATGATGCATGCAAGGGGAGTTTCCTGCTAGCACTAAAATAATAATATTGATTGATTAAAAAAATAATTAATATTGATGTTAAACAATATCATATCATGGTTATGTTTGAGAGAATTAGTTAAAAATTAAAAAATTAATTAAAAGTTAAAATGTTAGTTGATAATTGAAAGTTAGAAGTTAGTAGTAGTTAGAAACTGAAAAACTAATTTATCAAATTATAAGTATTTTTAAAAAAAATTAGTTGTTAAAATAGCTGAGTAAATTGAAATAAAAATCATAAAACTATAGTTTATTTAAAAAGAATAATTAAAAAAGTTGATAAATATATTAAGGATAAAAAATATTAAAAGATAGAAGTTAGAAGCTAATTAGTATTTTAAAAAAAATTAGTAGCTAATTTAAGTAACATTTTAAAAAATACTAAAAATTATTTTTAAAAAATTTATTTATCAAACAGTTAAATAAATTTTTTAAACTTATAAAAAAATTAAAAACTAATCAAAATATCTTACCAAACATAATCAATAATATTATCTTAACTATTCATAATACTAACCTCAAAATGGTAATATTAATGAAACATCTTGGTAGGTCATGAAAAGTTGTTGTCGACCAAGATATTAATAGAGGATTAGAGGTAATACTAGTTAAGTAATAAAACTTGCATAACATCGTTACTAAAATTACTATAGAATATAGAAGCATTTAATTTCCTAAAGAACAATTGCAAAGTTATAAAGTGGTGATAGTAATCTTATCGAAGAGGTCTGAATAATAGAATTTAAATATACAGTTAATTAAATACTAAACGAGGCAGATATTGATACCTAAATATATTCTAATAACGTAAATAATAAAAAATAATAAAGAGAAGAAAATTTCAATCAAATTAAATAACAATATGTTTTGGATCTGATCTAAAAGACGTAGGCTAACGTAGATGAACAAAGCCTCCTAAAGAACAATTACAAAGTTATATAGTGGTAATACTAATGTTATCGAAGAGGTCTTAATAGGAGAATTTAAATATGCAGATAATAGCAATTAATAAAGGTAGATATTGATACCTAGATTATTCAAATAACCTAAATATTAAAAAATAATAAAGAGAAAGTAATTTCAATAAAATTAAATAACAATATATTTTGGACCTCATCTGAAAGACTTAGACTCACATAAATGAACAAAACTAATACGTTGGTACAATATTATTAAGTTCGATTATAAGTCTAAAATTATAGAGTTAAAAGGAGTCAGACACATTCGTTTAAGACTGTAATTTTTAGGCCTAATTCGACCTGATGTAATTATGTTGGACCATCGGATCAAAATAATCCTAATTAAAAAATATTTTAAATTAAAAAAAATCAGTATTTTTTTAATATTAAGTCACCGGAATCAAATTATGAAACAAGTTTTAATTATTAGATAGTGCAGAATTTCTATATAAATTCTAAGATACATTTTTTATAAAATAATATAGCTTTGAATAATTTTAATTTTTTTAGTATAAATAGAATAACACATGTTTAATGATTATAAATATTCTCCACAAAATCTCATTTGCAATATCAATATTTGGGATTTAGTTAATAAGAAATTTAGTTTAAGAGCCCAGATTTGATTCCTTGGAGTATCCGAAACACGTGGAAGAATGTTGTTCGCTTATCCAAAACCATGAATTCTCTTATTGGGCATATCTATCGCGAATATGTACATAATTAGTATGTGTAAAACTAAAATTAAGGATGAATTATTTTTCAATTTATATAATATCATCCAATAATTTTTATCTTAATTATTATTTTAAGGGTAAACAAAACACAGCAAAACTTAGATCTATATATTCAAAATTTCAACAAACATATATGCAGAAAAATAATTGACTTGTTAATAATCGGTTAACGTGGTAATTTCTAATAATTAATTTTTAGAAAAAAGATGTTTAGTAAGTTTTTCATATTATACACTACTATTATAGAAAAAGACTTTGCTAATGTCTATTTATTATAAATTTTTTAACAAAATGTTTTTTTTATTTAATATGAAAAATATATTAGTAATTTTCAAAATCATTGCTATTGAAATAATATTTTATTAGGGATTTTTTTTTACAAAAGTAGTAAAAATAATTGAAAATAATAATCAAAATAAATATTTTTCTGTTAGCAATTCTTATGTAACCGTTATATATATATATATATATATATATATATATATATATATATAACAAATTTATTATTGTGATTTTAAAATAAATATATAACTTAGTATTTAATAAAGAAAGTAATTTATTTTTATCATTATTTATTGATTTGTGAACAAGAATTGATATTTACTAAATGTGATAAATAACCAATTAAATAAGATGATTATTAATTTAAGTAAAGAATATATCAAATATTATTAACAAATTATTTTACAAACCATTAATTATATAAATTACACTAGCAATTATTTTAAAAAATAATAATTAAATATACAAAATTTTAAACAAATAATTGTTATTAGTAAAGAAATTATAAATATTGAATAAATTATTAAATAAATATAGAAAATTTATTATTTTGATAATCATATATAATAATAAATAAGAAAATAAAATTATTATTATTTAAAAATAACAACAAAACAAACAAATGGAAAGTTAAAAAAAGGTTTGGAATAATGAACTATAATTTTATGTTGGTTCCATCATAACTTGTGACCTACCTCGAATTCTCAAGACATGTTTGAAAATTTTTCACTAGTTGATTAGATGTTATAATGTAACAATTGTTTTACACTCAAGGTATACCCACCTTGACAACTCAATCCTGAGATCTTTCTCACTTTACTTACTATCTAATAACTCACTAGGAATCACACACCACAAAATAACTTAGGAAACTCACCTTGCAAACATGAGAGAACTCACTCTTGGAATTAGAGAAAAACCTTTTCTATGTTGTTGGTCTAGGCAGCATGTCCCATGGATTCTTGGCCTGAGGATTCTTTGTATTGAAAGTCTTTCTAGTAGTGGGTTTAGACAATATGTCCCGTGAGTTGAGTAACGGTGTAAGTATCTAGAATATGTGAGTTCTAATGATTATTAGAAAATACTCGTAAATTATAACGATTTTCGCTCAAGAGAGAGATTACCATGTGGAGGAAACTCATACTTGAGAGAGAGATTGTTAAAGTAGAAGTGTGATTACTTTAAAAGGAAAATACACATGATTGAGTGTTTGATAATAAGAATATATAACCAAATTGGGTTATCATGTAAGTGACTTGTAATTCATTAGTCATGTAAGCAAAAACTCTTACAATATTTGTGCATAGAGACTAAAATAAGTTTTTATTTTCTTTCTTTCAAATTTCAAGGATTATAAAAATCAATTTTAAATTTCAAAGATAAAAAATAAACTTATCCAAAATTTAGGAGACTAAAAACACATTGAAGCCTATTTTATTTGTTTTGCTATTTTAGGTTCTTGAAAGGTTATAACATTGCATTAGGGGTATCTATAAGCTTTTTAAAATCTCGGTCTCCTAAAAATAAAAGTCTTTATAGTAATGTGTGAAAAACTTTAATCTTTATAATAAAATATGATTTTTAACTCCTTAATGAGAGGTGCATGCACTTTAGAGAAATAAAGTTAAAATGTGACATTTCTTATTTTTTTTACGATAAAACTTATAGTATTATCTTTACGATAAAAAAATGGATATTCAGTTTACATTTTAGTATTTTAAACCTTTAAAACTCATTAAAGTTAACATTCTCCGATTACCACACTGTAAAATAAATTTAAAATCTACAAATAAAATAATTGTTTCTTGGATTTAAACTTAATTGAACAGAAGCCACAGCTCCAGCAGCTATATATCCTTAATAATATTAATTGTATACTTTTTCTCCTTTTGGTAATTCATTATTGATGAACTTCATCATCTAATTGTCGTACCTAGCATACTCTATGCCATCCAAAGATGGGTATATATAAAATAAAATTGTGTTTGTGTCATAAAATTAAAGATAATAATATTTATTGGACTTTCGATTGAAATGTAAATATTTAGGAATGGGGGTAAAGAACCTTTGGAATGCCTCAAGGAAAACTTGATTTATAAAAATATTATATATTCTTATCCTTCATGTAAAGTGTTCTTATCCTTATAGTCATTAATTAAGTCAGATCCAATTGAACTGTGCAAAATATTTCGTAGCCATGGGCAATGGAGAGATTATTCTATAGTTTTTTGAAGTAATCATATTATAAGTATTAAGTGAAAACGAATTTTATAATTTTTAATTAATTAATTAACGTAGGTTATATATTATATTACTTATATTAATTATTTATATTTTTTTATTAGCTCAATATAACTAATCTAATTTGGTGAGTCTATTCTATTATGAATGCTTGATATGAGCTTAATAAACGAAAATTAATTTGACCTATCAAAGGAAGGGATAATGAAAACCTTAATAGATTTGAAACATGAGACGGTTATGATATCCAATATATTAAATAAAAAATAATTTTTTCATCTTCTCATCAAATTAATTGTTCGTTATTGTTCTTCAAATTTCAATGTGCTTCATCAATCATTAGTATCCCTAAAACTCTTTATTGATAATCTAATATAATGCGTTCTCGGTGATTATTGATATTTTAAAAGGATTTCTAAAATTCCAACAAAATATGCATCCACTTTATTTATAATTAATCTCTATTAAAAAATTAATTTAACACCACTCAAATCACTTTTTTTGCCGTGACTAATTAGTAGTTAGTTTTATATAATGACACTGTTTCCTCCAAAATAAGAATATATAAAATAAAAATTAGGATATATTTACTACTACTATTAAATTTAAGAAAAATATATTTACAAAATATTTTAAAAATTAATGGATTTTTTCTACTACTACCATTATATGATTTTTTGTTCTTACTTTTTATATTTGTTAAAAAAGTCAATTTATAACGACAGCCCCAGATTATGGATTAAACCATCAGATTGATATCCTGTTATCTTTTTTCTCTTCCTTTGACCGCGATTGAAAACCTTTATTTGTTTTGATTCTAATCGAATGGTTAATTTGGCTTCCAGAGTATCTCAATGGACCTTTGAAATTCAATAAAAAAAAGAGATATGGATAGACAAAGAAGACTTCACCCTTTGACATAGCCAACGACATTTCACTTTCTTAACCAATATGATTACATCATGTTCTCTTGGCATGCACTTAATTTTCTGCTGGTCGTGCATTTTTCGACGACTATTGTTGATATAAACAATTGTTGTTTATATAATAAGCAATAATTACTTAAAACATTTAAGTCATAAATAACATTTTTTTATTAGGTACGAATTCTTCCTTGTAATTTTTTTTATCACACAGTAATCACCCTTTAATTTCCATAAAAGATTGAACTTTCTGTTTTTAATATAAAATTCAGCCAATAGCATTTAACCACATGTATTCATACAATTTTCATGCAAATGGTATTTGTACCATATAGCACTTGTTCCAACATAATTGATATTTTGAATTGAAGTCTTAAATCCTATCTTCATCTCTAAATATATGACTCTAAATAATTTACACCTTTTACAAAGTTAATTTAGTAAGCAGTATTAAATTTGTTACTAATTATGTTTTTTTTTTAAATTATCCTTAAAATTAAATTTTTTTATCATATTTCTCTTTTCACTTAACTATTTTTTATCTTATTAATTAATGTTTGCTAATTTTCTTCTCCAATCTTTATAAGAGAGAATGCACAACATTTATCATCAACAATTTTTTTTTTCCTTTTGAACTAATTTCAATAATCCTTTTAGTTGCTTTGATAGGTGTAATTGTTGTGACTCTCGCCAATAAGAAATTTTTAGAACTAATAATATAAATCAAAACCAAAATTCAATTTTTTTTTGTTAGATTTTATAACATTTATTTTTGTTGAATTTTATATTAATGAAAATGAATATTCCTGTATAAAATCTTTTAAAATAATTAAGAATATTTGATGAAAAAAGAATTAATACAAAAGAAAATTTATTTTTCTTTTATAAAAAGGGAAGAGAGAAAGTATATGATTACATTTAATATTTATTACTTATAATAATCACTACAACCGAGCAAAATTGCAAAATAACTTATAAAAAAATACCTTTGATTAGTATTAAATAAAAAAAACTCGTGAAAAATAGATAACCTATTACTCATGGACTCTATGAATATATTTGACAAGATATTTTAATTAATTTTTTGTTTTTTATTAGGTGGAAAATTTATTTGATTTTTTTAAGTAGCTTCTAGTATTTTTTATACGCTATGTTATGTTTGACAAAATTAGTAAAAAAATTAATTGAAAACTGAAAAGTTAGTTGAAAGCTAAAAAAAATATTTGGTAGCTAAAAATATTGAAAAGCTAATTTATTAAATTATAGGTATTTGATAAAACTAGCTATTAAAGTAGAAAAAAATCTAAAATATCAAAAAAATAATAAAATTATGTTTCATTAAAAAGGGTAATCAATAAATTGAATAAATATATTGGAGATAAAAATAGAAGAAAATATAAAAATTTAGAAACTAGAAACTATTGTTTTTAATTTTTTTATTATTTCAAGTAATATTTCAAAAAACACTAAAATCTATCAAGAAGTTATTTAAAAAAAAAGATTAGTTAAACAGTCAAATAAATTTTTCAACAAATAAAAATAACTAGAAATTAATTAAAATATCTTGTTGACCATATTTAAAGTAACATTTTGTAAAATATAATTTTTTTATATTTATTCTTTTTTATTAGACTTTTTTTTAAACTTTTCTATTTAAGATAATATTTATTTTCTTTTTATCCTTAAATATTACTTAAACATATAAATTGATGTAATTGTATATTTTTTAGTTAGTTTTTATTAAACATTTATGATTTAATATGATAATTTTTCAGGTTTAAATTAACCTCTTAAGTTATTATTAACTTTTTCCGCTTTAAAACAACTTTTAAAACTGTTTTAGTAAAAGATAACATGTATATATACATATCAATTCCAAGAAAGGAAGCAACGTGTGTCACGGTAAGCCTTTCCCAAAGTGTGGTATGCTTAGGGCTTTCTTTGGGGGGGTTGTCTATGCATAGTTGGCGAGGTGCGTCACGTCAGATTCAGAATTCTCCCGAAACCTTCATCCACAACACAAAACGTAGTAAGCCCGTAAAGGTATCTACAACGATAATTCGACACATAGATTAAGAACAATAGGGAAAATATATATAATTACAAACGTAGTGTTTAGGCTTTATCTAAAACGTGTCACAAATTTTATGTAAGGATGATCAACACTCAACAGGGTGTGTGATGCTTACACCATTGTCGGAATGTCGAATAGACATTTGATTGCATCGGAGGAGACAGAATGCATAGGGATTCCACACACACCCAAGACTCCAAGAGTTACCATAGACATGTCTACATAGATATGTAGCATCAGTTATTATGGTCGATTGGACAAGGCACGTACTCAATTCAAACGGATCAGGTAGACAAAAATTGAATAGTCTTATTGATATGTTAATTTTTTTTAATGTTTTTGTATTATATTATTTTATTTTTTCTCAATGATTCTTGACTCTATCCTTTGAGTATAGTTTATTGTAAAAATATGCAATGTATATGTAACATTGTTTGACAAAAATTATAAGTTCGAATTCAGAGAACACTCCAAACATGAACAATTAATGTTCGTTTCTCATGTTTTTTTCATAAAACAATCATCTCAATTGTATTTCATTAAAAGTGAATGAATAAATCAAATAACCAAAATAAAAATATGTACACGTACCATTAGTTTTTTTTTGGGTACATATCTATGTTTTTTGGTACATGTACACCATTAGTTTAAAGTAAATTAATATTCTTCGATTGAAATTAACAATAAATATACTCATACTTTTAGGTTAAATTACAATCTCTTACAAATTTTTCTTAAAAAAGTTAAATTAATCACTTAATCCATTATTTATTTTAGGTTGCAATTTAGTTTTTTATTTATTAAAAGTTATAAATTAAATAATTCTTTAAGTAACACATATAATTTATTTATTTATTTTGGGACATAATTTTAAATGTGTCTCATAAGGAATGAAGAACTAAAACATCTAATATACATGGTACTTTTTTTGGTACTCATGAGACTTATTTTTTACGTATTCTCACCATTACATCAATTGATTTTTATAATTTTTATGTAAATGAATCAAATATGATAATTCTCATATCTTAATTAATAAAAGAAAGTTAAAAATTGTGTCCTAAAATTAAAATAATCTGTGTTTCGAAAAGGACAAACTTGTTATAAAAACATTACTTCAAAAAATTATTTTAATTTTTTTAATAAATAAGAAATCAAATAAAATTACAACCTAAGATAAAACTAAAATTAAGAGACTACGTCAGTAATTTACTCAAAAATAACATTTATTATTTTTTCTTCTCACACCAACATTACATCATTTCTTATTCATTTGAAGTACGTGGACTATTCACTGAAATTGAACTCTAGTAGTGAATGCTGATTGGGGTAAGTCTATGAGTGGACTATGGCCAGAGGTCTTGTAATGACTGTGAGATGTTTGACAAGGTCGATACATCATGAGAAATGAGGAGGTATCTGCAAAAAATATCTTGACGTAGTAAAAATTCCACTAGTAGTATGTAATGCTTAAATGCTACAATAATGCTTGAACTCTAAATAGGGCTAAATTCCTTAGCACGGTGCCAAGCACTTTCAAAGACAATAACTTTGTTGGTCTAACAAGGTATCTTTGCTCTAGGACGAGATTTAGATAGCTTTGAGACGGAAATCAAACATTTCAAAATTATCTTACAAAAAAATAAATATTTCCATATACATTGTTGGGATAAAAATATAATTTTGTTTAGATAGCGCTTTAGACAAAAATATATATTTCAAAATTAGAGGGATGAAACATGAACAATTTTTTTTTTGGAAATTTTAAAGAGATCAAAACATATTTTACCCTATTATAAATTTTATCAATTAGATGTGAATTTATTCATTAATAAAAAAAATGAAAGATAACTAACTGAATTTAAAAGATTCAAAATCGTGTCTCATAATAAAAAAAATGATTGGTGCTAACGAATCATTTTATAATTTTTAATAAAATAAGAGACCAAATTACAATCTAAAATAAAATTAAGGGATTAAGTGAGAAAAGTAACCTTCTTTTTAACCTAGAAGGATTTATAAGAGATATGAAGTATGGGTATAGTATTGTTAATTTCAACTAATGTACTTGATAATATTAATTTACTTGAAACTAATGGAGTACATATTTTATTTGATTGTTGAATGCATATTAGGAATCTTGTACTTGATTGAGGGCTGAGTTTAATCAACGCATACAATTTGAGTTGATCCAACATATGGGCATATGTGACCAATTATTTGAATTAAGTCTCAAGTCTAACCTAGAACACTAGCCTCCTACCTCAATATATGCACATGGATTGAGCATGTTAAATTGCATGTCCTCCTTATTTCTGGGTGTAATTGGGAAATTATCAAAGTAATTTAGTCTTAAAAAAAAATTCCTTGCAGGGTGTAAGTCACCACTCTAAAAATATATTTTGGTTAATTTAGTGAAACTATTTTGGCAGTTTTTCGCAGCCATAAAACTTGTAGTGTTCTTAAACCATTGGAAAAGAGGAAAAAATTGTCCAAAATTTTGTTTTACAAAACCAAAATTGACATTCAGAGTGTCGACTTACACCTTCCATGGATTTTTTTTATATAACAACACTACTTAGGTAATTTTAAAATAAATCTACCCCATTTTTGTAAAAAATATTTTATGGAGTCAAGTCGGCGCCTTTCACTTGTTTCACATTTTTGTTTAATTTTTGTCCTAGTTATCGTCGTTGTCAAACCACTTCTACTAATTGGTTGTTACATTCATATGCATTTAATGTTTTTCATTTCGTAAGTGACATCCAAGGCTTAGTGGAGACTATATAAAGGATTTGATTTTCATTCTTGAGTGGATCATTTGTAATTAGCTTTTCTGGTTATTTTAGCACTACAGGATGACCAAAATGACTGAGTAGCTAATTTTGGAGGATTACTCAATGATTTAAAGACATTCCTCACACAAAAGAAATGTAGAGACATCTCATCTTTTGAGAGAAAATCTTTATTAGAATAAAACTATTATTTTACTCTAGTGGAGGCTTCCTAGAATAGTCGGAACAACTAAATAAGAAAAGCAAATTATCACATGCTATATTAGGGCATATGCCTCTATATTTCTTTTTTCCCAACCAACATTTTCTTTTGAGTTGATCACGAAATTATTGGTAGACTCAAGAATTAAATAATCAATTTCACATATTAGAGATACGTCTCATTCTTGATTTAGTGTTGTTACCATCATTTTTCTATTTCTTATTTTTCTCATTAAATGTTGGATAAACATTAAATTTATCAGATTTTCATATGTATTTTGTAGTGATAATTATTTGACATTTTAGTTAACTTTAGGTTTTGTTTTGAATTAAATTAACTTTAAATTCATTTTTTACTTTGTTTTAAGTAAAATTTTATGTTTTAATTATTTTTAATGAACTTTGAATAATTTTTCAGCAAAAACAAGTCATTCCGACAAAGCTTCAAGGCCCAAAATCATCAAAAAATTCTAGAAGGAGAAATTATAGAAATTGAAGATAAACTAAAAAAAATCAAGAGTAAAATATTTTTTAAAGATAAATCAGCGGAAGAAAATAGTTACTTGAATTAGTTAGAAATATTATTTGTTTGTAATCTATTATAATTATATTTCTTTAATTAAACCTAATTACAATTTTATAAATATGAGGCTAGACATTGATTGTAATGTGGTAGAAGTCCTGAACAATTCTTAGAATTATATTTTGAACTTGCACCTACTAGATGTCACCAATATTTCATTTTATTATTTTTATGAGTGCAATTCCTTCCACCTAGGAGAGGAAATGATGAATTTTGTTTTGCTTTAATTCTATCAATTCAATACTTCATCTTGAATTCTTTATTTGTTTTTGTACTTAATGTTTTTATTTGATTCACCATCTTATAGATGAATTTAGAAATTGACTTGCATTTTGGCAAGCCTTGTTGAAACCCAAATATGAATCAAGTATTTAATTGGAATTGTCTCTAGGGATATAATAATCTTGGTTAAGTCTCGTTAATTCTCAACCATTAATCTAGATTGCTTGTGTGGTATGTCCAGGGGATTGACTATCAGACAAGTAGTTTAGAATCTGCGATCATGCGGGAGTAATAATACAATACATTAGTGAATTAGAGGTGAACAAGAGAGATGAGTAAAAAATTGTGAAGTTACAGTGAATCAAGAATATTTCAAGTCTAAATCTAGACATTCATTCATCAAGATCGACATCATCATCCAAGTCTATCATTTTTATCTTTACTTAATTATTTTATTGTCATTTAATTTTTCTTGTAATTTATTTTGTGATAATTACAAAACAAATTAAAAATACAAAAACCTAGTCCTTAGTTAAATAATTACATGAAATTCCTCCTTTATTCCTTTAGGAGACAACTTGGACGATAATTCAATTACTACATCATAATTGAATTACATTTGACCTATAAGTTGAATATAATGTGAAATAAAACCCTAACAATATCACCACACTCCTAAAAAGCTCTTGTAAAGACCTCTTGAACTTCACTTCCTCTTCCAACAACCCTCCCTCTCACTTTTTTTCCCTCAATTTAATTCATCTCTCTTCTAATAGTCACCAAACTTTTTTGAACATCTCCAAAGTCTTCCTTATTCCACCTTTTTTAGCAAACTTTGAGCCCCTTAAGTTTCTCCTTTAAGACATAAGCTCCACTCCCTTGAATGTTCAAAAAGGACCATCCATCTTGCATAACTTTCTCGAACCTCTTGTCCTCCAATCAACAATCAAGAGCCCTGAACGACTTCAGGCCCCAATTAAAATAGCAATCCTTCAATAATAGTAGATAATGGTTAAAGATGTCTCTCTCTAACACATAGATAGTACTTCTGGCTGGGCCAAACATTAAACCAATAACCTGTCACAAAAAATCTATCGATTCTACTCATGGCACTACCATTCGACTGAATGCAAGTGAACTTTCTCCCCACCAACGGTACATCCTCCACTTCCACATCACAACGGACTTGTTGAACTCTCTAGACTCTATGCCACCTAAAGAAGGATTCCTATTATCACTTCTCTCCGAAGGCCGGTTGATGCAATTTAATTATTAAAGTCTCCCAAGATGCACCAAAAATTTAAATTACTTGCTGGTTTAACCTGCTGAATCTCCTCCCAAGCCCTCCTTTTTGTGCTCCAAGTCACAAGGCAAATAAAAATTTACATGCTATCATCCTATCAAACTAATGTACAAATATAGCCTAAGTGCTAAGAAAGTAATCTAAATTGTGGAGAATGTTTTCACAAAGAATTTAAAGCCATTCGTTTATCTCAACTTCTCAAATTTCTAATCTTTGTAAGGTTTGTCTTTTATTGAGGTTTTATAGAGAGTTTGAATATGTTAGTTGGAGCTCTTCTTCATTCTTAAGAGATTATGAAAATTGATGCATTTTAATGTAGCAATAAATGCTAATTGAAAATACAAAATACTATGCTTTATCTCATTTCTTTGTATTTTTTTATGTTATCAGGAGGTATATATATCTAGGATTTCTATTTGACACTTATATCTAATTCTCCTTTGACTGGATTGACTCATTTTGAGGTCAAGCCATACCTTAAGTTATGACTCCATATTCAAGTAAGAAATCAAATCTCAGACTCTGATTAACATTAAATTACTTGTGTCCAACTACTTTGTCGCTGACTGTATGTAGTGCCGTCTTGTCCCATGCTTTTATGCTTTTTACACCATTTGATATATGGAGAGAGAAGTCTTATATATTTGCCTTGTTGTGTTAAGGATGAAGCTTTAAATCTTTTCAACCAAGCTTCTAAGCTTACATAAAATAACCTATATATCATTCTTGATTGGACTTATTCTCCTAAGTCATAGCTCTGGAAAAACACATGGATAGATGAACCTATTCTTTGTCTCTCACTCTCTCCCCTTTCTTCTTCGTTTCCTATTACTCGCTCGCAGTGCCACTAGTGCAACTATCGTGACTAGATCTGTGACCACTGCGAGGAGGAGATGATTCAAAAACAATGTCCTCTTCATCTACTCTCACCCCTCCCCAAAACGGAAACCACCATGGAGGTCGCATGGTTGGATGTCACCTAGGAGAGGTCATGAACGTGGTGGTGGTGAACGTTCTCAGCGACAGTGTCAATTAGAAAAAAAAGACAGAGAAACTGTAAGAGCTAGAGAGGGAGAGAGCTTTACATAAAAAAATTGTCAATTAGAAGAAAAAAAAATTATAATATGCTTCTTGTTACATGATACAATCTCAAGATCTACACCCTTAATTATTTTATTGTTATATCTAAGAATTTAAAATAATTTATGCATTATAACAGATGTACTTAACACACTTGTGCACCCTACAACTGATCCTATTAGAAAGAACTCAGTAAAACATGATTCATGAACGTAATATTCTTCCTTCGCGTACGCAACCTTTAACGAGCAACAATTAACAATACGTACGTGTGTGGATACTATTGTCCGTATCATGGTCAACCAACTACCCATTCCTACGTAACGTACGCTAATGTTAGAGTAAAGGTTAAATATTGCAAATTTAGAGGACGTTGTTTTATGATGTTCACAAATCTTTATCAATTTAACACGATAATGTTAGGGTAAAGGCAAAATATGGAAAAGGACATTATCTTATGTGGTGTCCACAAATCTTTATCGTAGATATTAGATAGATGCCTAACTCTTCTTAATCTAGTAAAAGCAACCAAGTTCGATTATCACCAAGAAAAAAATGTAGATTCCATACCCACTTTGTTGGAGCATATATTGCCCTTTGTGATCATTGGGAGAATTGTATATCACACTAGACATTTCTTTTTATAAAAATCTTATTTATACAACACATTTTTTTAATAAAATTTTAATAATTAGGGAAATTGCAGAAAAAGAAGAGAAAATATATAAAATTAAATTTAATATAACCAAAAGTTGTAGAAATATTATAAATATATGTATAAAAATTAATAATAACAATCTTCTTTTTATGGTTGAAAATTCTGGACTTTGACATCGATATCCTTTGTTGGCAGTCCTATCCCATCAGCTTTGAGCTAATTGAGGATTAGATTCTCAAAAGTTAGGCTTGTGTACGTTGACTATGTGTGTGTGGACTAGCTAGCGGGGGAAAGTGACAAACAAGTTAATGTGCAAGGAAAGATAGAACTTAGAACTTCGTTTGCTAAATGGAAAGTTGGGTGTTATTGTCACCCATGTGACACTTGTTAGTTCATGTAAAATGCTTTTTCTTCTTAAAGATCGAATACAAACAAATTCTACAAAACCACATATGTGTAATTAAACGAAAGTTGGAATATATTGCCCTATAAGTCTAAAGCATCAGGCTCAAAAAGACAAAATTTGATAATTCAGATATTCTCATACTAACTTTTGTATAGTTTTTTTTTTTTCTAAAGCAAGAAGCCCTCATAGCAAAAAAAAAAAAGAAATCAAACATGTCGCGGATTGAGTTTTGCCTCAAGGCAAAAATCATTGAAATGTTTTACCTCTCCAATAAAATCTTTTTCATATTATATCACTGATTTAAAAATGATAAAATTAAACATGTGGCATGTCGGGTCAATTTGCTTAACCTATCATTTTGTAAGTAGGAATTCATATACTATTCTTGGTCTTATATATAAAAAACTAATTATTTTAATTTATCAAGATCAATAAAAGTGATGAGATGGATTGATTTATCATAAATTTTAATTTTATACAAAGATTATCTATGACATTAAATGATTTAAGAAATGATTATTTTTTAAATCCAATAAATGAGTATGACTTATTTGTTGATAGCTTAATAAATATACAAAAAAAAAGAATATATATCATTATTAGATCCTACAATTAATTATAAGTAAGAAAAATGTTAATAATTAAGAAAAAAATGTTATCTTTTATTTCTTAGAACCTGGGATAATATTATATATCAATCCGCTTACCCTGTCTTATATAATCCACGTTAAGAAGGATCAAAGGAAAAATGAGCTAACCTCTGGAATATTTTTATTTTTAATTTTAAGTTTATGATGATTATGACTTAAAGTTAAATCATATTATTTCTTAATTTAAACTCTCGTTCACAATATATTTTTTCCCATTAATTATTTTTCTTAAAAAATATCATACTGGTTTTTTTTACACTTTTTTCTATTATTATTTTGTATATTTTTAATTTCTTATATGTTTAAACAAACTGAGACCCGCCAACCTGTATAATAAAACGATATTATAAAAAGAAAAAACGAGATGAATTTATCTTTCCAATTCATTTTCAAATCCAAGTTAGCCCGTACCTTCCTTTTTCTTTGGTAGGGAAGCTTTAACATTCTATTCATCCTATTTTTTCTTTCTTTCTTTCTTGTTCAATAAAGTATATACATTCCGAATAGGTCTCAAAATATCTTTCTCCTATATTCAATTTAACTTGTGGCTGTGGCTATGTTCGTTTTAACGTTGTTCACTGCCCCTCCATGGCCAGTTTGAACACGTCTGTTAGCTAGTTTCATTCGTTTATTATATCAAAGTAAAAGTTATCGTAGAAGTACAATGTTTAATTTTAATGATAAGTATTATTAGTGGCTAATGTATCATTGTTATTTGGCCTATCTAACCATGAATAATACATTAATTTTTTATTATTTCTGAAATTAATTATGTATGCATTTTCTTAGAATTCTCCATAATTTTTCTCTTTTATAATATATACCTCTTATATTTTTCTTAATTCTATATATAGTGTTTAAAATTTCATATATAATTTCTCCCAATTATTATTTTTTATTTTATATATTTTTCCCAACTTTAAAAATATTGTTTCAATAAACAAAATTTTGTTTGTTAATATCAAAGTAATTTGTAAATTCTAGCAATTACTAAAAATATCACGATGTTGATAAAAATCAACTAATCAAATAGGTTTCATTTTGTTTTAAAGTTGAGTAGACACACATAATTTAATTAGTGTATGTTTGGACTGGACACACAATTTATATAGGGTGTGTTGTTTGGACTGATGGCAAGTAACTCATCATAAATTTTGAAAGCAACAAATAATTACTTTTTTGGTGATTTAATCATGATTTTGTATGAGTCACCATATATAGGTTTTTTTTATCACTAAACCAAGCACATTATATAATGGTTAACGTTTATTAATTCTTCTTACTCTCCCACACACTTGAAACCTCATGATCTCTCACACGCACACACTAAGAAACTCATAATTTGTGTGTTTTAATTTTGACTATTTATTATGATATTGAATGATTAATATGCATACATGCAATTTTATATGAATGGTCATAATTAATAGTTTAATGTGAAAACAACACGCGTGTGTTTTAATATTTATTTTGACACAGAATATGAAAGATGCAAATTTGAACACTATAACTGTATACCAATGGTCATAATTAAGGTTGATGTACTTCAATTCGCCTCCTTCTTTAGATTATTTAATTTTTTATTTAACCACTGAAACAGAAGTTGATTGACCGCTTTGTTATAATTATCGTATGATTAATAAGCAGTTGTCAGATAGGTCACTACATAGGTCACTGCTTAAGAAATTATGTTAATTAATATGAAACTATCGTATAGACACCCGGCTAGTGATTATTTATTGTTGTTGGCCATTAATACTAATTCACTATAAACCTTTGTTAAGACTTATGCTGTGACCTAATTAAGCAACTCTCCCCTAAAACAAAAGCTTATGCACCTTGATCTTCTATCTTCTAAGTAAGATTTTTTGTGCTTTTAGCATTTTTTTAAATTCCAACTGATCAACACTAATGGTCCAGCTAGACCACTAGTTGAATTATAAACTATATATAAAGGGATAACAAATAATAATAATCGTCCTACAAAGGCTTCCTAGTACTACTTTTACATAATTTATGTGGCTTTGCTTATTGATTAGTTCTTAGTGATACGTTTTATTTATCTTTCGGATTGAGGATGTTTCAGTTTTAGAATACATGATAATGATATTGAGATTCTCTAGTATTACACGTTTTCTTATTTATAAAGATATAGATGGAGACCTTTGGGCCAATATAAATTAAATGTACCAGAATACAAATTAAAGCCACCATATTCTTTATATAAGGCATTAGCATATCCACTCCTCTCATGAAAAATCAAAACTTCTAGCAGCCGCTACTAGGCCCAGTTAAGATTGAATCCCAAAAAAGGAGTGGTACAGATTATTTCAGTTGTTTGTCTCTAAAATTGATGATATGCTTGAAAAACATTTTTGCTGAGTCACTCAGAATTAGTGTAACGTCGTGTCTTCTTTGTACGAATAGATGGAGTTTTCATCAGCGTGCTTAGACCACTGCATATTTAATCAACATAAGTGATTAATCTGATTATCATGTTAAAATTAAATTGTTAGGATATTATTTGAATTTGATTTTTTACCAAAATAATTATTGTTTCATTGAACTTTAAATTAATTAGAGTCTGATTTTTTTTTAAAAAATAAATCTCCTATTCGATAAGCACAAGGTCCAGGTCCAGGACAATGTTACTTGGATACATATTGTTAATCATAATTCCACCTGTTTTTTTTTGGTTTTTGTCTTCTTTTTTTTTTATCATTGTCACTTTCGAAATGGACTGACATATTCTTCCATATTAGTAAAATATAGAAGATATAAATACAAGCTATGGTTGCCTGCAGGTTAGTTATATGGTTTATTTATTTTGATAAGCGAAGAATGTAAATATAGAGAGCAAGCACTACGGGTGCACTAATATCAACCCAAAAAATACAGATTTAGTAGTATAACTATTCAACTACACCTATAGTGTGTTTGTATACGAGGATTCTCACATTTAATTTTTTTTTTTATTCTAACAGTAGGTAAGTTAATACGACAATAAAACTTACTTAGAAAGCTTAAGATAGAGTACCCTTGAAATTTTCTTTCTGGATTTAAAAAATTTGCTAAAAATATAAGACTTCTTATAATGAGAAAAAAAAAACTATAAATATAGAGTGTACATACATGTTAGAAATTTCATAGGAAATTTCATATGAAACGTAGATTGCCACCCTCCGCATCGATAAAAGATGTGAAGATTCAACTTCTTCAAAGTATCTCCATGTGATTATTGTAGTTCAGGTGTTATTCCAAACACACTCATAGACCATAAAAGAGGTGATGTGCCACTTTTTTAAGTCATTGTGTGACCATTTTTTATGTGTAATTATATATACTACTAAAATATATAGTTCTCATTTCTCACTTGATATGTTCCACTTATATAATGGATGACTGTATGAGAGTATTTTATTAATGAGATCTATAAATGTAGATCATACAATCATATATGAAAGATCATTATTATAAGTGGATGGTTATATAATTACTTTAAAAAAATCATGTATATTTTTCTTTTAATATATTGAACATTAAAATATGATTTCATGGTCTATATTTATAGTTTTCTTTTATAACAACAATTAAGTGTTTTCATTGGAGTCACTCTGTATGCACATATTAAATAAGAACTCGTTTTATTGTGATAAATGAGAAATGAAAATATAAACCGTTATACCATATTTCAATGAGAAAGCTAAATAAAGAAATACATAATTTTTCAAGTAATTATGTGACTAACAATTAACTTTTCATTTTCATTATCTTTGTTTGTTATACTTATATACAGTTCAGATTTATAGCTAGTTTTCATTCGTGCGTGTGTGTTTGGATGTATTTACCTTCCTATATCTAATAATTAATTAAGTTTTTTCTAATTGTTATCGGCACGCCGTATATTTTGGACTAATTAAGTTGGCATATTATATTATAAACAAATGGATCGGTATTGTTTTTCTGATTCATCTAAACTTATTTGAGCATTATCTGAAATTTCAGGCCCTTGTTAGAGGAGGAAGGTGGGAAGAAAAGCTTTAGATGGTGATTTGGAATGCTGTACTTTGGTCCCTATATATGGTCACTTTGGAATGGAATTAATTTTTCAGAATGGTAGGTGACTTCTTTATGGTGATGGATTTGAGGTTAGGTCATGTCATATAGGTTTGGTGCTAGAATGAGAAAGGGTACCCCCCTCCCTTTAATCTCAAATTGATGTATGGGTTAGAATATAGTTTCATGGGTAGGATAAGAAGTGTGTTTTTAGTTTGTAGATATATAGATGATTATTGAGGCCGTTGTGCTCTGTATAATATATCTCACTTATAAAAAATAATTTATGTGTAGCAAGGGGAATTAGGGTACCTCATGCACTGAGATATTTCGTGATAGCTAGCATGCTATTAAATACCTAATTAAACGAAAAAGATCATAGCCATATATATATACAATTGATACCCAAGTAAAAGATAAATTAATGAGTTGAATCTCAATAATGAGTATCTAACAAGATGTTACATATTACACATACTTAGCAACCAAATATTTCTCACCTCATGATCACATTAGGTATAATAACACATTCAAATGCAATATCCCTTCCTACTTGGAAAATTTCATGATATCATGGGTGGTGTCACAGCCAAGGTAATGAAATGGGAATTTCTGAGCTGAAGTTCCCACACTTGCACCTTGATGATGAGTAGGAGGGTTACATTTGCTTTGATCCATGCCATGGTGTGATGCTAGTAGCTTGTCCAAGAAAGACCAGTCACCACTGAACCTCTCTCCTTGTTGTTGTTGCTGCTGCATGAGATTAAGTCCACAGCCAGTAGTGGTTGTGAGCCTCAGGAGGTTTTGAGAGCACTGAAGGATGTCCATGGCATTCATAGATGAGGCCAAGGAAGAATTTGTGGGTGGTGCAACTGCTGATTCTTGACTGAACAACTGTGGGAGATGCATTGTCCCATCGAAGTTGTAGTGATCATAGAGTCCTTGTTGCATGTGATGATGCTTTGGCTCTAGGACCTGGCAATGACCACTTGCTCTCATATGGGTGGTTAAGTGCTCTTCTTCTTCAATTTCTTGCTGGAAACCTCGGTTTTGGCTTTTCTTTTTGAACACCCTGCATACCACCCACCCATCTTCCTACAAGAAACACACGAGAACACTTTGTCATTATATCTGGCTATTAAGTTGGATCCACAGGACCCATTATTTGAATTATATGTGATATACAGTCATACAGGTAATATAATGTGATAAAAAAAGAGAGATAAAGAAAAATTATGAGTGTTAATCAGGTGTTTGGAAAAGTGGGATGCTAAAAAATCATTGCTCTCACAAATATAATATTGCCATGTTTCACTAAAGAATATAATGGACTTGTTTCAAAATCCTTAACTTAAAGGATGTTCGAAAGTTTTTAATTACAAAGTTTATTTGGATTTTCAAAATGGGATTCATGACCTTCTTTGTAAACTATTTTTAACATATTTCAATCATATTTAACTGTCAAGATTATGAACAAGCTTTCATTAAAATAAATTCTTATTAAATAAATACTTAAGTAAGTTTTTTTCATTCATCAAAATGTGCCCTTAATCTAAAGATCAAGAGAATGAACATATATAGTTTAAGTGTATGTGTATGTATAGTTTTCTCACTTGAATATCAGCATCATCTTCATCAAGGCGATACTCATGCATGATCCAATCAGTCTTTTGGCCATGAGGAGCACGACCAGTGTAGAAAACTAGGGTTTTCCTCATGCCAATCCTCTTGGAATTAGTGTGGTATATGGCCTTGTCCCTCCCAGTTGCTTTCCAAAACCCAGCTGTAGTTGCTCGGTTTGTTCTGGTTCCTGTTGGGTACTTCTTGTCCTTGTGGCTGAAGAAATACCACTCATTCTGAGGCCCTGACCCAATCCTACACTTATCTGCAAAGAAGCACCAATATATGTTAACTAGTTCATGTTACAAAAACTCAAGAAGCATTATAACCTTCATAGTTAACAAATATTTTTGTCTTTCTTTCCATCCTAATAAAACCCTAGATAGAATTAAGAATAGTGCAAAGACAAGGATATATCATATATGCATGATTTTATGACTTTATCTGTATTAATTTAAGTATATTATGAGCTTGTTTGGATACAAAATTAGAAGTGTTTTTAAGAGTTTTTCTATTGAAAAAAGTTTATATTTGTAGCAGAGAAGCTACTTCTGTATCATAACATTATGTGGTAATGAAATATAGACCAACTATATATCTCTTTTATTATGAATGTGTTGTGTACCATTGAGGTCCCAAGGCTCAAGTTTGTTGAGATCTACTTCTCTTATGACATCAAGATCAATGGCTTCATAAGAAACTTTCTTCCTCAGGTAATAGTAGAGAAGCTCCTCATCAGTAGGGTGGAACCTGAAGCCCGGAGGAACTGTTAACTGTCCATTGCCTGGCATCATTTTGTACTCTGCAGTGTTTTTGACTCTGCTACCTGAACAAAAAAAAGAGAAAGATCCAATTGTATTATTAAGATGATGATTAAACAATTTAATTTGATATAAAATTACATATATTAATTAAATCAGGGGTACGTGGCTTGCTTATGGAAGGGTAGATGAAAAAGTTTTATTCTCATGAAAGGTATGAAAATACTAGTAGTCCATGAAGTAGAAATTAAAAATGATGGCCAAAGATTGATAATCTCGAGATCATGTAAGTTCTTCTTCATATTCACTGTCACAAAGGTACTTTATGACCATAAAATAAATAAACTAAACATGGAGGAACATTGAAGATTATATAATATTCTCCAAGACCATTGTTTAGCTACATTCCTATATATATGTAAACCAGAATTTTGTGGATAAAAAATCAAAGACAAAAAAGTAGAAGAGTAGTACAAATCATAAATTTATATATACAAAGGAAATTAATGGGTATGTTGGATGTAAAAGTAAAACCTTCTCCATGCATAATAGGAGACATTTCCTGACACGAGGAATCTAAATCTGAGTGCTAACCCTAAGAAGAATCTAAAAGAAAAGCTAGATAGTTAACTTTTCACGACCATGTCCCTGGTTGTTGAGCAGTTTCAGTTTCAGAATATCTAAACCTTTTTATATATTCCATGATGTTGAACTGCTTACAGATTATTAGAACAGTAACAAGAACAAAAAATTGTCCATGCTTCGTTCCCTCTAGTTACATCACTATGTAGTATATACTTTAGAACACAGTTCCTTAGAAACAGCAGAAAGAGAGGAATATGTATGCTCATATCCAAGGATTGGTTCAAACAAATAAAAACAATTCGTTTCCACCAAGTGTTACGTGCATGATCGAAAGGATTAAGCATAGTTCCAAGAAGAAAAATGAAAGAGAAAAAGATGGAAAAGTTATCAGTCTTCATCTTGATATGGTTTTGTATGCAACTATGTGTCAAAAACGTTCAATATATATATATATATATATATATAACTTCATTAACTGATAACTAAGTTGAATGAAATTAATTAAAGGGAGAAGTGAAGAACCAAAAGGCACACAAATCAAACCGTCGTTGCTTCTCTCCTAACATCTAAAATTTTCTGTTTGAAACACAAACACACACACACAAACATATCTTTTTCAAATTAACCTAGTTAAAACAAGAGCTACATGAAAGAAAAATTTATGAATTAAGCAAAGATAAAAATTATAATCAAGAACTACTAAAAGATCCAAAAAGGGTTTCTGAAATTATGTAATAAAGCAAGGAGCAAAGAAAAGAAGCCAGGAGAAAACGAAAAATAGAAAAAAGAAAAAGAAAATAAGCTAAGAAAGCAAAAAGGTTTCATGACACACAAAGAAGTGATGCCAAAAAGAAGAGAACAAAAGCAAACAAACCTTTTGTGATACGCAAAAAATGAAACCCTCTCTAAGGACAAAGGAAAGCAGACAAAGAACAACTACACAGGAAAACACAGACAGATTGGAGGAGTCTTTGGTTGCACTGTTTCTTAGCTTCAAGGGCACGGACGTGGGTTTTAAGAGAGAATGAGAGAGAGAAAGAGAGATTAGTGGATCAATGCAAATATTGCTAGCTTCACAAACAAGGACTGACAACCAAGAATGGGCGCAGAAATATATAAAAACTATACTTTTATTTTAGTTTAGTTACATATTTACCTGAAGCAAAATGAAGAATAATTAAATAAATTATTAAGTACACTGAGAGCTAGCTAGCTGTGTTATGACTTATGATGATATCAGAAATGCACATTATTAATAAGAAGCAATTGAAGGAGCTTGTTCATGACACCATTTGGCCCATGTTATGTTATAAACTTTCAAGTGGGTAGTTTATTTTGTATATAATACATATATAGACATAGTATGCATTGTATGGGTAAGAATAATACACAAAATAGGCTTTGGTAAATGTCCGTTGAATGGGAGACCTTCCTCCCATGTTTCGCGTCATTACAATGAAGAAAATATGCTTAACTATCAATTGCTAATCTAATATAGCCACAGTAACTTCATTTGGTTTTTTCCTCATTTTCCTTTTTTTTTATATATATATGTTTGTTTTGAGGCAAATTCTTCACTTTTATGAACAGTGAATTTAAAAGAAAAGGGTAGTTTTTGTTTTATTGTTGTATATATTTTTATGCTTTAATTTAATTACAAGATGAAAATGTATCGGTCTCTGATCACTAGTACTCTCACGCGGATTAGTCAAAGTCAAAGAAGAATGATACAGATCGAGGGCATTTTCTGCTCATTCCAATATTCCTAATACATGCATCTTAATGTAATTATATAATATAATAACTATTCTAACAAGACTATATATAATTACACATACGTTATTATATAAAAAAATGTTATTATTTTCCAAATACTATCATGATTCACAAGTCCAAACTATATCCTAGAACCTGTACAAGTGAGCGTGTGCTTTCTTTTCGGCCGGTTTAATTAAGCCAGTTAAGAGCTAGCTATGTATATCTATATATTTTAATTTATACTTATGATAATTAATTACTCTATAAATGTATTTAGCGTTTTGTAAAGCTGCAGTCAACTAATCAAAGGATGAGGATCCAGCGGCTATCCTTGAATCATGTTAATAAAAGTGAAGAATTTGCATCAAATTCAGTGTAAGTGTCAAACTTAGGAGTTCCAAGTCTACCAATGTGTATATATAGTCGTTATTCTCTGGCAAGCAAAGAGCATACGCAATATTAGTTAATTGATTAGTTAATTACCAATTTAAATCTTTTGGGTTATTGGGATGCAGCTTACCTATGGATGGTGCATCATGATTCCGGATCCTAGGCGGTAACAATAATAGATGAATTAATTAAGCTAAAGCAAGCTAAACAAAAATGACCATTTAAGCCCCCACAAATTTCATAAATTAATTTTCTACCTAGTTTGTGTAATTTTGCCCTAATTATTGCTCTTTTAACCTCTATTTTTGCTTATTTTCTGGCTGGTTTATACTTTATATTTTAATTGCTATGTTCCATTGAAAAAGATGGCAAACTTTGGTGGTTACTTGAGACCACATTTGTTTGCTAGTACACAATAAATGGATACATAACATGTCCTTGACCACACCTTTGTCTTGAAATTTTTTCTGATCCAAAGATGTGTATTACCTTTTGTCATACATGCTGACCGCATCTAACGATCACATATAATTTTAACCATATAACAACACACCTTGTTTAGCATATATGTATCCGAAATGAAGCAGAAAATATGTTGTGAAAGGCAACAAATTGTCTGTATATATGCCAAACATCTCTATCATCTTTAATTTTTTTTAATTTTTTTTATATAGACAAGCACTTTGGTTCTGTTAATACTTATTGTCAAGAGGCTCGCAATATCTTAAAGTGGGTCATGTGGAATTTTTTTCTCATAATTTTTCTAATACCATTGTGAACAGATTGCTCACTTTGGCTGCATCGAAATATTTGGACTATAATTCCTCCCTCCCTCTCTCAAAAACAAAGACACACACACACACACAAAATGTATAAATAAATAAATTTAACTTGATTTTTCATGGTATATATTTGACAATTTTAGCTTTCGAGAAAATAAAATAAAATGGTTCTTATTATTTTTATTTTTGTGTAATTTCTTTTCGTGACACGATGAGATTGCATAAAAAGTAAAATAACTATTCGCATCCCATTAAAATTACCAATTTCGTTAGTAATTGCTTAAGTATATTTTATATTTCTGAAATTCTAATGTGGGGTCAGGTGGATATAATAATAGTCCCAAAATGTCACAAGGATGGGGATGGGGTTTGCCATTGTATTATTTGCAGAAACTTATAAGAATGAAAGGTTAAAAAAATAAGAAAAATAAAAAAAGAGGGTATAAGAGAGAAAGCAAAATTCCTTAAAGTCCGTGGCTTATACACGTGCTGATCCAACATAGAATACACAATTCAAGGTCTCGGTCACATAAATCCTCATAACAAAATAGGTGCAAAACCGGGATCTGGAAGGCTTTGTTTCAGTGACTGATCTCACACTCACAAAATTCACCAAAGGGATTCCTACGCAACCTCCCCACTCTTATTGCACATGAAAAATAAACTCACACTATGCTACTTAGCTGGTCAACCACGCAGATGAACGTAATGAATGAATCAAATCAAAACCCCCCTCATTATTATTAAGACATTGGCCTCTCTTTAAAACCCATCTCTATTAATTCCTAGCTACCAATTTATTGAATCATTTATAACCATTTTATCTAGCTTCATGTTAATTGTAAATAATATACTATACTATGTACACATGCATCTTGCTTGCTAGGGCTGGTGCCGTTACCTTTACGAACACTACATAACATTAATATTTTTGGCTTAATTAAGAGATATGGGAATCCTATGCATGCCCTCGTCTGGTGTAGGTGTGAATGGCGTTGAGGGGTACACGTTCTTGATTCAAAGGACAACTATACATAACTAGTTCTTGCTGTGAAGAATGAGTACAATGGATACCTAGCTAGTTTGAATTTGGATATTTGATGCGTGGTGAATGCAGGTGCATGTCATTGTGTCAAATGAGCGGGTTGAAGAAATTTTGAGCTGTATTATGATTAAGTTGAAAATAAATTATTGATTCATATATATATATATATATATATATATATGATCCATTAATAATGTATTAAAAAATCTAATTCTTCTAAGATTCATTTGATTAAGAAAAATTCAACCTACTAATAATTTTTTATGACAGATATTCAATCCATTCATTTAAAGTATACAATATTATTTTTTATTTTTTAAAATTAATTTTATAATATAAAGTTCAATATATATAGACACATTTTTATATCTAAATTCCGTGAAAATTAGAACTTAATTGTCCCTTAAAAGCTTGTGCTCAACGAATGAACTTTGGATTTACTTCACCCCATAAATTATAAAAGTATATTAGATGATTCAATCCAATCAATCCATTTTTTTTAACTAGATGGACCGAATTGGTTGGATTTATACATAATTGGATGTTTTTTTTTATTGACAAATTTTAATTGTTAGTTTTTAATATAATGTTAATGAGAATGGTTTGAATCTGTAATTTTTTTTTTCAATCATCAAGTCAATCTTATATTTTATATAATGAATGGTTAATAATAAAGAAATGAAATTTTCACTCCTAGCTGAATGATATTTTTCATAATGACATAGTTGTTGAACAAAATGATGTACAATACTTCCATGAGTACAATACAATAATGACTATATATATAAACGCTTAAAAAACCATCATGTACCCTTTTTTATATATAAGCAAAGACACATGATTATAATTGATATAATAAGCGGTCAAGCTTAGCACAAAATGTGTCAGAAGCCGGCAACAAAAAAGATCAGAGTTCAGGGATACAATCCTAAAAAAGACTGTCATGTACTAACAATTTAGTATATATTGTATTAGTCTATTTTAGTATTTTGTATTAGGCTTTCTTATTAGTATAGTCATTATCTAACATAAATCATATTATTAATATAGACTTCACACGCTTATACTAACAAATGCATGTCTTAATAGAGAATTTTATTTGGTATAAAAAATTTGATATATATTATCAGTCTTGCAACAATAATACATGCATTTAAAAATATTTAAATTATTAATCAGTACATCAAATGTTAATACTTAATACAATACATATATATCGTATTATTAGTATAGATCTGTAAGGGTTATACTAACAATTTATGTTTTATTAAGTTACGAAAATTAATTAATTTCTATTATACAAAAAGTCTTATAAATGGTGACAATTTTAATGCCTAACGTTTTTTGTCAATTAGTAAGGACACAACTAATAAAAAAACACAAGATAACTCAGATTAATATTAAGATCTATGTTAAAGTCGGTGTTAAAGTTATTTTAAAAATATCTTTAACTGTGATTAGTTGCGATGTAAGTTTACACTATATACTCGTGTGAAAATTGATCAAAATAACATAGTCCTCGTCAGCATAGAGTTGAATTTCTTGAAAATCACTTGGATACAAGTTGATGTTTTCTTCCTCAATAGTAGAGAAGTGTAGCTGCTAATTACAATGCAACCAACCATGCCATAAGTTACAATAATAACAATATTATAATGCATCTCAAACTACCAAATTGATATGCATGCTTTGGTGGCATGGATAAGTTGGAGCTGCCAGAACGCTAGCACCTCATGAACCAGTTTTTGCGCTATGTATAGTAAACAAAAATCCAAAAAAGGTATAGAGCGCCGCTTCTTGACTTAGTTTTTGGAGACATTAAAATTGAAAACCGTATTCTCAATCTCATTTTACACTTGGTTTCTTCCCGGATTTTCGCACTCATCATATTGCAAATAAGCACATGTTTGACTCAGATTGAACACTCTATTGAAAGACTTAATTAGTCCCCTTAATTCTGATCATAACTTACTAATTTTCTCTGAAGCTCAAACCTGAATAATTTTCTCTTAGACATTGTGTTTGGATTAAAAAATTTAGACTGTCAGTGAACTTTATGTATATGCATGGTACCACCTGTGCAATATTATGCTATAGTCTTTATGTTAATTAAGAATCTTTAGAACAATTTGACACCTGATTTGACTTTATTTTATTTTTTTTATAAGCAAATAATTATATTGATAAAGTTAAAAGGTAGATTTGAATCACATTCGTGAAAGATAAATATCAGTCAATAATCATGAAACAAATAATATATGTAGTGTAAAAAAAAAAAAACTCTAACCAATCACATTTACTTTTGTCCACACCAGAAGAACAATCCGTTATGAAGACTCCAAAACAAAGATTGGGCTTTGCTTTTGCTCATCCAAAAAATTAAACACCTGATTGGATCACAGTCAGGGATGGATTTAGGTGATGGGCAAGCATTGCCTCTCATGATTCGATAGAAGTTTGATTATTGCTATATAAATTTTCATGAAATGAAAATTTGTGAGAGTCTATCTTTCTCTAGATGCATGCCTGCCTACCATCACTGAAGAAGATGAAGTGAATGACAAACATGCAAATCATAATGATCATTATCAAGACTTATGGGAGAATATTCCTATCTAATTACGTTATATATAAATAATGTTTATGCTATATTGTATAATGTAATCATTTTTCAGTATATTTATTTTTGTATTTACAATTTATTAATTTTGTATACTTGCAATTGACCTTAATTGTTTTTTTTTTTGTTTGAATAGGCACATGACGAGCTCCCCTCCTCCCAAGCTAGCTACTTCACAATCTACGGTAAAGAGGACTAAACAATCCACACAACTCAGAAGATTGACTATTAGGCGCTTAGATGAAGAGGTTATTAGTTCATGTTGATCAGAAAACTTCAAGTCCTTATAAAACTAAATTCAAGACCTATTTGGGAGGTCATTGATCGAAAAAAAAGGCTTGTATTTTGCATCGTAATCAGGACATTTGTTATAAGTTGAGAACATGATTTGGGAGGACATTCTAGTATTTCCACTAAACTCTTTATGTTATGGTAATTTGATGTACTTAACATGCATATTCTTGGTATTCACTAATTCTTAAGTAACATTTTGTAATGAAGGAACACTTTGAAATTTCAAATGCTAGGAGGAAGATCATTTTATTGGTGAGAATGAGATGGAGGTCATTCAAGTCAAAACTGACCACGCATAAGGCATTTGCAAAAGGCAAAGTGATGACGAGACTCCTTGTAAAAAGTATGGTATTAAGGAGGACAAGGGGAACAAATGTTGCGAAAGACGTAGAGACCCGACCATTTTGGAAGATTAGTTGTGGTTGTTGTTTTTGAAATTGACATTTTTAATTTATTTAAGTATTTTATTGAAATTGTGTCTAATGTCTCACAAGATATCAGAAAAGATGGCTCAGACAATCCTGAAAAAGAACATCAACACCATATATTTTTCGTGGGAGTTATAACTTTCTTGAGGAAAAAAACATGGATGAGAAGCAAAAGAGACAATAGGAGCAAGCATCCCAGTCTAGGAGTGAAGCAATTGTTGACCCTCCATTCCTCCTTCACAAAATCTGGAGTGAAAGTTGGTTTGTACAAAACCATCTGGGTAGATGACATCTAAGGCAGCACGCCAGGTTGCTAAAAATATTGTTAAGTTATTTTTTAGTTGGTTGCAAGATTTATTGGAAGAGTAGTGCATATAGGGTAGCTTAATTTTTACCTTGCCTGGGGAACAACTTCGGTACTCAGATTCATGGCGACCAGTTTAATTGAATCCCTTGTGCTGGCACTATTATCCTTTCTTTGGTCTCAAATATAAGAAAAAAATGTTTAAATAGAAAAGTTAGTTAATCACATTTGATTGCATCAATTTCAATTAAAAAATAATTTTTTTCTCAACTTATCATTTATTATTGGAACTTGATATCAAAGATAAGAAAAAACCATTGAAACTAGCACCTCAATTAAAAGAAGGATAATTTTGAGATATATTAATGAAGGTAAAACTAGTTGAAATTTTGTTATATTTAAGATTAAAAAAATGTGTTTTTCTTATATTTGAGAACAAAGGATTCAAGCAAATTCCATTGGTAAAGACTCCTTCAGTTCAGTTACTATCACACTTATGATTGGCCTTCAGTCGTGATTTGGAGACACACAAGTCGTTGCTATTTCCATTGCCTTCCAAACTGAGTTACTATCAAAATCTCCTTCTAACTGAGTCAACAATGGCCTTGATATCTCCTTTTGCCATCAAGGAGCTAACCCATTGACTTATATGAATCTTTTCTTGATTCCTTGCTATCACCGGTTGACTTGTGATTATCTCCAAAAGAGCAACACCAAAGCTATAAACATCACTCTTATCTGTTAATCTATTGGTTTTGTAGTACCTGCAAGATAATATATGTAACTCAATTTTATTGTCACCATTTCTGGACATAAAACCACTATTGGTTGGGAATGAGAGTTTTAAGGAAGCGTTTGTTTCATGGTATCGTAAAGGTTTCCCGAGAATGTGAGCTTGGAAATATTATATTTCCATGTTTGGTATAAGTTTTAAAAAAAACATTCACAGGAATACAAAATCTTCATATTTACTCCTACTTTGTTTCACATTCCCATGATAAAAGGTGACTATCTTGATTCCCATGGGAATGAAAGTTACTATTTTGAGTAACTACTAACATTGTTTCACATTTCTCTCTTCAAAACATATTTTACATTAGCTGTAAAGAGGTAAGATCAAATCCTAGAAACCAGCTCACAAGGTTCTCCAGTTCTTCACACTTTTGCTCAGTGGAGAAGGGACACTAGCAGACCAAGAGTCCAGATCAGGCAAAGGTCCTGTAAGTGCCATAAAATTTTCACCATTTTCCTTTGGCATTCTCTTCCAACTTACCTAAGAAATTCAAAACACAAACTGTAAGCATCAGTGCAACAGGTATTCATAAAAGAAATGACAAATTTTCAATGCAATATTTAATTAATTTTTAAATTAAAAATTGAAAATGACCCAATAATAAACAATGAGCACTAATACAATTGCAGCACTGCTACTTTGCTTTTTTATCTTGATATCCTACATGGCTTTTAATCTTGAAATAGAAACTCTCTTCTAAATAAATTTGTAAATACTTGAATTAAAAAAATTAATTTAGCATTTTACACATTGATAGGTACACTGAACTTCACTTGAGGAGTCACATCTCAAATCATGCATGCCAGATTACACCAGAAGTGTAGGTATTTGATAGCAAATATCTTTCTTCTTTGCATTAGTGTAACTTAATCTCCACAGAATATAAAGTTCTTAGGTACAAAGAACCCTTGGTAGTTGATATCCTATCACCAATTCCCCATCTAAATGCAGCACTATTCCATGGACCATGCATCATAATCAACTTGAGAATTAAAACCCTGTATATTTATGCTATCTGGGTCAGGCACAATATCTAATGTGTTCATACATTTCAGAAACGTTCTGCACAGGAAGTACCTTGTATTTTTTTACTTTCTACTATTCTATAGCATATAAAGATTAAATGTTTTGATGAGCTGATCAGTTCAGAAAAGTACTATCATAGTGTAATGCATGGAGCAAAAGAAACAACAACAAACCCAATGCCATCAGCAACAGAAGCATTACTTGTCCAGGAAACGCTTTGGATAGTGCTTGCAATGCTGGATTTAATAACCATGATTCATCACTTGAAGTTTCTTGATCAGTACTTCCATCCACGGCACTTGGCCCCCCACCAACACCACCACAATTCACCATGAAGCGGCCATTGGCCATCAATCTCTCATGTAATTCCAACCAAGTACTAACCTGCCAAATGCATTAAGAACTCTGAAACATAATGCTACAATTTCTTGAGACAGTAAAAGTTAATTTTTTATTACTGTCCTCGGATTTCTCAAGAAAAAAGGCAACTTAATCAATTAAGCAGATCACTGCACGAATTCACTTGTATATAATTAAGAAATTTTCAATCTCAATCACTTGTACTTTAGAACATTTTAAGGATTAATTTCTGCTTTATGACTCCATGATCATCAGTTTAAAAAAAGTTTCATCTCAAGTTTATACAGGTTGTAGAAAAAGAATGTTGAAACAGAAATAGGGAAAGTAATGGAAGAACCAAAATAACTGTTTGTTAATTATAAGTTCTGATAGCATATTAGATTTTAGCTTAAAACCAATTGATACTAAGTAAAATTGTCCAACAGATATATAAGCTGCACATTGAGAATTGAGGCAGATGATGTAGGATTTCCTAACATCATGTTAAGAGATGCAAACAAAGACTCTGCACTTGAAAAACTTCGTGGAACCCTGTGCATGGTCATGTGAAGAACTCATAAGTATTCAAATTCCATTAACTTTTCTCTTTCTATGCCATATAAATGCAAAACCTGAACCATATTCTAAAGTATTAAAGAAATTTGGCAAGACTGAGTAAAAACATTAAAAAATGCCAATTGCCAATTCCATTTTATAATTTTTATTGGTGGAAGCATAAATTTGACAACTATTATGATAAAAACAAGATACACAATCTGTCATTTGACCAAGAAGAACTTCAAAATGATGTAGTACATGCCTGTCTTTGTGTAAAAAGTACATACCTCTTGCAACTGAGGCAAAACTTTTCCATCAGAGAACAAGTCAACTATAATGCCTGACAATTGCTCAAATATAAGTTGGCCAACAGTAACAGAATAATCTCCACTTTAAATAAATGAGGAAAAAAGGTTATTTTAATGGTGTATGATACTGCATAAATAAAGATGCGTCCAAATGATGAATTCAACCATGCATTGCTGCATCAATGTTTTCAATTAAATTGAGCTTCACTGTTCAATTAATTTCTTCACAAGTAGATGAAAACACAAACAAGGTACAGAGTTTCTTTTAATCAGAAGTATAGGTAGTAGAAAATACTTTCAACCAGCCAGGTATATACTAAAGTAGGCAATATGCAATGCGAATAACTCACCAGCATATCTTTGGTGAAAATCTTCTGAGGTAATGAAGACATCACCAATATGAACATTTAAAACACCACCATTGTCCGTTGTCTTTTCCAGATCAGATAGGCCAAAATAATCTCTTGCTTTATCGATCAACTAAAAGTTTTGGTTTTTCAAGATAAAATGGGTTAGAATGCATGCATCAAGGATCAAATCAATTTAGTAAATATGATAGTAGGATAACAAGGAATAAAATTTAATTGAAAGCATTTATCATATTGTTTTAAACAGAAAATAAATTTTCCATCTAGAATGTACTGAGATTTAGTAAGACTTTTTTGAATATATATAGAAAACAAATAAACATTAATAGATAAGGAGGGGGAAATACAAAGGATATGATATCCTCAAAAAGAAATCACAAAGTGGAGGAAAACAAAACAAAACAAAACCCCTATAGGAAAACACAAAACAAGCACATTTCAAAGGAAAACAGGAAAAGGAACTGCCCTAAATCCATATCCACAACAAAAAGGAAAAAGAAATTATAAAACAATCAAAACAACACTCTCTTTTCCTTTCAATGAAGAACAGAGTTTCCAAGCTAACCCAGTTAATCCTTGTAAATCCTTTAGGCCTTTCATAATCTACTGTTATTTCTAATCTTAGAATATCCTTTTATAATCTCAGCTCTTCTTCATTCTATAGGTATTTACTGAGAAAAACACCCTTACTTCCTATTGTAAGGTCCTACATTGATTATAATGCATTAAAAATAAAAATAGTAATAGTAATTAATGTAGCCTTGGAAATACTAGGATTTAATGTGGTGTCAGAAACCATATGATCCTAGGACATAGTTCAATTCTTATTTATTGTTCTTATAAATATAAACAATATGTATTCTTTCATGCATATAAGTATCAGTATGGTGAGTACAAATAAATAAGCAATTCATTCAAACTATTGCTATTTTTTTTCAACTCAGGATCAGAGCCAGAATAGGAAGTGTATTGAATTGGACCAGTACCAGAACCTTAAAGTGAGGATTTGGAATTGGCCTAACTCAACCCCAAATGTTAGCTCAGAAGGTGAGAATTCCCAGACCTTATAAGCTCTACTTTGGCCATATCTAATAAGTCAATGTGGGATCTCCACAACTACATGTGGTGTCACTTCTGGTTACCCATGATCAGCTATGAGAAAGTCTAGGGTCTACATAAGAGGTAGTTTGACTGATAACGAATTCTATTTCCAAAGCAATAGAGTACCACCATAATTCAAATTTACATCTCAATAATAGATTAAAAACCTCAATCATATACAAGTAGAAATGGGATGTTGCTTATTTTGTTTTAACTGGAAAGTTATCACTGACTATGGAGTTTCAATTTTGATAAGCAGGTTTCTGAAGAAATCATTGTTTCATTGAATTCACCAATGTTATTGACTATAGATCAATGAAGTAAAGATGTAAATTTAATACAGAAACTGATGCCACAACTAGCCAATGGGGTAAACCATAGAAACTTCATTTAAATTTATGAAAAATATAATTGCAGAAAAGAAGCTTATATTACAATTTGATCAATCTCCCAGCCATCAAGTTGCAGTGAAGGCCATAAGTCAAGCATCAGGTGAGCTGCAGTTCCACCGCCCTGAAGGATTTAAAAGTAGTATAATATTACTAACAAGATCACTGATATTTTAGAAATTCTATCCTGTAAATTCCCCAAGACAATAAGTGACATCTTAAAATTAAGTGAATTACCAAACCTAAGATTGCGATGGGACCTTTTGGAACAATGACTGGCAAGCTTGCAAATTCATCCTGTTTAATGCAACAAGTTCAGAAACCCCTGGCATGAACAATTGATCTAATAATGTGTACATAAATACAAAAGTACCTTGCTGTTGCATAACATTCAAGAAATGAAGTTAGGAATGATGGAACTTATGTACCTGTATTCACCCTAATACTCAAAGAATATGACAACCAAAGATAAAAATGAAAATGATTCTAAAATATGCAATTACTTTAAGCACAATGGCACCCCACATAGAAGTTTTGTATTAGCCTTGAGTAATTATGCATTTATACATGTTTCTGCATCTATACTTTATTAGTTTTACTAACTATATCAACTATATCGCATAGCTTTATTCACAAGAATGAAATAAATAACATTTTATTTAACACTACATGACTCAATGGCCATCTGATGGCGCTAGTTCAGCTGAGAAATGATTTAATTTAATTCTAGATAGGTTTCATTAGAAAATGAATACTAGATCAGAGGCCATGTTTGTGCTTCAATAAAATTGCATCACTGACAATGGAAGACAAACTTTCAGTTGTTAAACATGATATATTTGGCCTAAAAACCAGTTTAAAATCATCTTGACAATTATTTGCTGGTGTGTACCCTACGGTGCCATTCTCACCATTGATATAGGGCTTATACAGCTATGTCAACAAATTTTCTCAATTCGTAAACTCCAATGGAGTCAGATTACTAATTTGTATTTAAAATATGACAACGCCAAATCAATGAGGTAAGCTGAACATAGTAAAAACTTAAATGAAAAGCAACAGTAGTAGTTCTCAACCTTGAGAATGCAAGTCTACAAACTGCAAGCAAAATATGAACACAACTGTATACACTTCTTCCTACAATCAATTTGAGCATGAATTTGATATATGAACCACAGTTAGGAAATAATGTTCTTGACAATACATTAAACTTTCTTTCATACTTAACAATCCAAATATCATTATTTTAGCGGGAAAGATTTTTACTTTTAAAGAACATACACATAAAACACACGTCCATACAGTAATAAAAAAAAAAAAAAAAACAAAGTCAGAGTAGAATACACACCCAGTAAGAACCAGTCCATTTTTGTTCCTTGTAAAGAATGCTGTGAACACTATCTGCAACAAGAGAAACACAAATTCTGACACATCAGCCACCCTTGGCAAACTGCTGAAGGAAACTGTGATCACAAATAAAAAAATTACAAACAGTTACAAGGAAATGCAAGACCCCAGTTGACTACTTTTCAGACCCAGATGACCCATGAAGTCAAGTTTGAATTTTTAAACACAATTCAGACATAGTGACAGAGAAGGGAGTACAAGATGAATCAAGGAGCAGCATTCTGGACTTTGGGGTGTCCACTATGAGTATGTCATTGTAATCAGTTTTGAGAGCTGTGAGCACTTGAAAGTTCTCTTCTTCATCGGCTTCTACTTGTTGTTGTTGTTGTTGTTGGGCAGAAACAGAAAATGAGAAGTGTGCATTGGACTTTGAGTGATGATGGGTAGAGAGGAAAAGGGGGTGTTTTGGTGTTGAGCTGAGAGAGTGAGTTGAATCAATGGAAAAAGTAAAAGGCTTTAACTTGATTCCAATGGCCACATGGGGAAGAGGAGGCACGAATTTGGTTAACGGCAATGCACACCCTCTCATTGTGTTCCTTTGGTTCAGTGTCAAAGCCAATCCTAAGGGATAAGTCAACTCAACTGAGAACTCCTACTAGTCATATCCAAATTCCAAATCATTTCCCTCTTTTTGCATTTTTATTTTCACCTTTCTTGTTAGATAATAGAAGTATCTACAAATTTCACTGCTTGTTGTCTTATTTTTCTTTCTTAATTAACTCATTTTTTTGGTTTTAAATCTTACTTTCTTGTTACATGATGTCTTTACACACTGGTGAGGTTATTCTTTTTTTAGATTTTATAAACTTTGTTAAATTATTATTATCTTTAGATTAATTAAATTTTATTTTAAATTATGATAATCACTACCTACTCTTATGATAACCACAGTAAAAACAATAGTAAATTGCCCTTTTTCACTTTTTACTTTACCAAATTTTTGCTGCTCCTTCCTTTACAGGGAGTTTGCATCTTCTTCTCTGCATTCCACTCAGAAAATCTGCTTTTGATCTTAGACTTGTAACTTGAAGAGATCCGCTGTTGCATCAGTACAAGTCCCACATCGCTTGATACACAATTTGCAAGTAGTTTATAATATCTTAGCCTCAGCTAAAGTTTATCCCTTCTTGGACGTCTAATAAAATTGGAATCGACTTAATTTTTTTATATATAATTTGTAGCTCTTCCTCTTTCTGGCTTAAGTTGAAAAAGCATGGGCTTTCACTTCGTGCTCCTGATATTTTTATTTGTTACTGAATGCTTATTTATGCTCGTTTCGAGCACATTAAATCCCCAAGCTATTCCCAAATGTGCATTTAATTAGTTTTTGGAAAAATAATTTACCTTCCGTATACATGTAGTACTAAGTAAAAGGTTACAAGTCTTGTGATGATGGATAAAATGACTGTTGTATCCTTTCGGTGCCGACCCAAAAATAAGCAAGACCTTTTTTAGTTGAAAAAAAAAATAAGAAAAATCTAACGCAAATTTTAAAAGAAATTTTTTATTTTAAATATGTTGGACTTTTTACTAACATATGTGACTTTTTTTATTAACATATGAGATCCTTTTTATTTTATAAATACTTATACAAAATATTTTTTTTTGCTGATGAGCCTAAAGCATAAGCTTTAGTTGGGTTGGTCGTGTATCCTTACTGATGATGAGCCGAAAGCACAAGTATAAATATTTTCATTGGGAACTCTTATATATGAGATCCAGAATTGCTCCCTTCTAATAGGTTTCATATTCTTTTTCTTCCATTGGACAAATTCTAACAGACTAAAGTGATCTTCTGGATCAATATCTTGTTAAATTTTACTACAGTGAACTAAAGCCAAACTTTCCTTCATTTCATTACTTTTTGAAGTAACTTCATACAACAATGGCAAAATTCGCTGTGGCATTCCTTGACAAGAAGCCTTACAAGAATAACCAACAAAATTGGGATCTTCCCAAAAACAAATGTAAAAAATTAGAATAAATAAACTAATTACAATTCTTCACCTCACCACTCAATTACTCTCTCCACACCAAACCCAAATTAAATCAATACAAATCAGAAACTATAACTAATATCAGCACCAAACTTTCACTAGCTCACTGAGAGTCACTATCCATTTGTTGCAACAAGAATTGGAAGTCAGATCTTTGCCTGAGGATTGGTGGTGGATCCACATCCATGTCTGATAGGCGGATGTCACTCATTGACCGGAACATCTCCTCCATTAAGAATGGTATGCTGAGTTTTGTAAAAGAAACCAGTGCAAAATTCTATCAGCAAAATGTGTTTCTATTGACTAAGAAGTGACTTTGGATTTGGAATGAAAAAAGGGGAATAGGTCTAGAAGCATGTTAATAGTTAATTACCTGGAATCCACCTCTAGAAGGAATGAGCTGTTGTGTATGTTTATTGAGTCTTCTGTCATAATCACTCTCATTCTGCTAATGACCTGTAAAAACAATAGTCGGAAGGGGAAAAAAAGATTTTCAAGATCTTTGTTATCATGTGTGATGAGGTCATCTAATGCAAAATGAAGTTATGATTGTAATTAATTTAATGCATGCCTGTTGTATTAATTCTTGCTGCATGTACTCTAGTTGGGAACTATGTGCCACTCAGTTGTTTTGATAGTTTTGATGTTAGGATATAAATAGAGTGGTTCTATTTCCTATATAGAAATATGATTTCTTCTGTTTTGTGATTACTCGTTCTAATGCAACTAAATTTTTATGGACCACCTCAATAAAGTTTACTATCTCTCTACAGTTTTTAATCTGATTATTGGAGGTTGATTATCAATATTTTTTTAAAGTATTGCTCCTTCCTTTGTTGTCTTTCATTTTTCTACATTAATGTAACAATCAGTTATGATGCAAATCTGTTAAGTGAAATATTTTAACTGAAGTAATAGTTTGACTTCCAGTTTCAGAGTTTCTTTGCTTCAGAAACATGTTAGTTTCTTTGAAAGCTATAATTCATTTTGAAGCAAAAATGTTTGCTAATTGTCAATTTGTCATCATATTCAAATGAATTTTGAAAGGTTGGAAAAGCTGTACACAAAAAAGCAGTATAGCTAATCAAGGTTGAGGAGACAAGGACTTACTTCTGCAGATAATCCATGTGCTCCATACTTGTCATCCCAGAACATAGTTCCTATACGATATATTTGTGGAATACTTAACACCTGATATAAGAACAATAAACAAGAAAAACATTACAATAATAAGAGTTAGAATCATCCTCTTTTCTTGGTACTTTTAATATATTATTTAGATAATTAAAATATAAAGTAAAAACTTATTCTTAATAGAGATCTAAAAGTTAGACAAAATCTACTTTAATCCAAATAGGTTCAAGGTAGAAACTATGTAAGATACTAAATGTGCATTGTGTGTCCATGATAGATGAGTTAGTTAAGTTACCGGGCAGAGCTCATTTGTGATCTCCTCCAAAGATTTTTGGGTCTTTTGATGCAAAACCTGCATTAAAAAAACATTTTAAAAATTGAATATTGAGGAAAGGGTAATGAAAGAATGCATTTTCTTTAATCTTGATCCAAGAAAGTATACCAGAAAGCCCACAGCCTGGCGTATGTGTTTGAGCTCATCCCAAGATGATCCAGCAAACTGCAAAATAAACCAAATACAAAAGATAAAAAAGATGTAGGAAATGTGTTTCTTGCACTTTTGCCTTTTTAGTCTAGGCATAGGTTGTGGCAAATTTATTAAGTTACCTGGTCTGTTGCTTTAAGACACCATAGTTCCAACTCATGCAAACCTGCCTTCAAATATTCTCCATTGCTAAAGGAACAACACTCACGGCGAAGCAACAAACTGCAACACCAAAGTTTTCAAAACATAATGAGAATTCATATTAAACTGAATAAGCATTTACTACTCCAAGATGTTTAGTGCAATTAATTGAATGAAAACTCTGTTCACCTATTAAAGAGCTGGACATTCATGAATGAGAAAACCTGACTAAATATCTTCCTTGTTATGATGGGAGGAACCTGAAGTTACAAGATGTAGAATATTGAAAAATATCTTCTCTGATAAGTACAAACCAGACAAACAAACATTAAGAGAGTAATTCATGCTTACATAGTTATCAGACAATATACGCAAGGCAGTATCTAGCTTGTCCACAATGCCTTTCCAGTACATATGCAATGCCTGTTGTTTTGCAACAATATTTGAATGGATGTTTCTGGATGACCCTCTTATTGATCTAGTCCTTATGGATCTTGGTGCCTGCCAATGGGGATAAAAGATTTACCAAATCGGCCAATACCTAACTTTCTGTTGTACTTTGGAGTTTGATCTTAAACATGTGATGCTTACCTGTATACACAGATTTAAGAAGGGGCTAATCTCTTTCTTTAAACTATCACGGATCATTCCATATATCTTCTCAACATATGCAGTTAAATGTTGCTTAAACAGAATTGCCGGGTACTTGGCTTCTACTTTAGATTGACCATTTGTCTTGTCCACCATTCCACTGTAGCCACTTGAAATCCCCAAGCCCATTGAAGATGAACGTAAACCCTGAATTTGCATATCAAGCACCATTATATTTTAACATTGATTTAATGCATTGAAAACTTGCACTATTGAAAAGCTCACTTGTGCCATTTTGCCAAACAAAGAGGCGGGCGAGTTTCGATTACGTGACACTGCCTTAGTTGTATTGCTGGCCTTCATTGTACATTGTAGATAAAACAGAAGTGTTGATGTTGTTGAAAGCCAGTAGGCTAGATCATGGATTCCTTCTTGACTCTGCCAGAACATAAAATCCAAGTTACTTTCACACAATAATATGAGTGATTACATTTAGGTTGAAATGATGATGTTTTATTTAGAATTCCTTAATCTTTGTCAATGTACTAAAGTTCTTGCAGAATACTACCTCTATAGATGATCGGATAGCATGTGTAATTTTATCAAAAATATGAGTCTTTTCTGCTTCAAGGGATCTCCAATGAAGAAGTGATTTATATACAATACAAGCAACAGCTGGTCTGTTTTTCTCAAATCGCTTATCTTCCGTAAGACACTTGAGCAGTGCATCATGACTTTCCTGTTTATAAGAGATATGGAAACTGTAAGCACCATATATATTTGTGTGAAACTGCATGACTTTCCCTGACTTGGTCTTGTCTTTAAGACATACCTGTTGCCTATCTGTGAGTGATCTTTGTTTAGTAAGCAAGAAGACTGGTGCTCTCGGTTCCTGTAAACACAATTTTTTATTTGAAATTAACATACTGTTATTGATTACATAGCCAGGAATTCTTAAAGAAGAAATGAGGTAAATTCTAAAATACTTTTCTTGCTTGCCATTCTTCCTCGGTTGAACTTCCATTATCCAAATTCTGCAACATCATAAAAGATAAATGATACATAGTGAAATAATTCTAAAAGGAAAAACTTTCAGTAGCATACCTTGATTTGTGAAGTCATATTATCTGCAATAACTCTTGGTTGCACTTGCATTTTCTCTGCAACAGCAACTTCATGGTCTGGTTCTATTTTTTCTGGATGAACTTTCTGCTCTAGAGCAGCTGCTGAATGATCTGGTTCTATTTTTTCTGGATGAACTTTCTGCTCCAAAGCAGTTGCTGAATGGACTGGTTCTATTTTTTCTGGATTAACTTTCTGCTCTAAAGCAGTTGCTGAATGGCCTGGTTCTATTTTTTCTGGTTGAACTTTCTGCTCCAAAGAAGCTGCTGAATGGTCTGATTCTATTTTTTCTGGATGAACTTTCTGCTCGAAAGCAACAGCCGCTGCCTGCCTCCGTAGGGATTCATTCTCTGATTCTAGATTTGCTATCTGATCCTTGAGGCTAGAGACAACATGAAAATTTTACTATTTTAATGGCATGTATATGTTACTTTCAGTTTTATGCTTCTTTATTCCTTCCTATTAGAGAATAAGTCCCACATTGAGCCTGAAGTGCCTAGATATTTTTGGACAAATAGGCTATTCAAGCTAAAGGCTCTCACTTGGAACTTAAAAGCCTAAAAAAATTAAAAAAGAGACTAGCCAAAAAAATTAAAAGGCCCAAAATAAAAGGAAAGGGCCAGGACAAACACAAAAAATGGTTATAAAAGGTTAGAACAGACATGAAACAATTTTAAGGAGGTATATAATCAAGAGGGCCATGAGTTTAAAGAGCATAGATATCTTTGGACAAATAGGTCACTACTAAAAGGCCACACTCTTGGACATGGCTCTTACACAATTCTATTACTTCCTAAATTTATTTTTAGTTTAGTGCCATTAGTGATGTGTAAGCCACATAAGTAGCACAACAGAGAAGCATATTATGGCTTGTGTTATGGAGTTGAATTTATTTGTTGAAAAATTTTCAATCTTCCCTGAAACTATTTACTTCATTACCTACAGAAGGTACCAAATGCAAAGTAACCATATAAATGCAGTGAATTAAAAACTTATAAAATGAAAGGAAGGAACAGTTTATCATAATATCCATAGTTATGTTGTTATCATCTGATTTTTTAAAATCTATTTCATGAACAAATACTGGACCTACACCAGGCTCATTTTGGTGTACCATTTGTGTATCCTCTTTTGCTAAGGGAGTTGTGTCCATCAAAACATCTAACCCTAAATGAAGGGACCTCAAATATGCACATAAAGTTTTTATTAGCTACACTCAACTGCAGCCATGCTCTAGTAATTGTCCATGGCAGCTAAATATCACTGAAACATAGAAATATTAAAAATGATGTGAATAATATATTAGATCTTACATTTTGATCTCTTCAAAGAGTTCTTCATTTTTTGATTCTTCCAAAGCCTTCTGGCATAGAACCTGGTTCTCAGACTCAAGGTTTGACAAACTCAATTCTAATCTGGAGTAATAAAGAATAGATGGTCAATGCCAGTTATGGTGGAAGAGATATTGTGGCTAATTATTACTTAACAACCTTTCAATAGTCTCCTGAAGTTGTGTTGCTTTAAGCTGTGCTTCTTCTGCCTCTTTCAGCCTTTCTTGGTTCTCGTTCTCGACTTCTGAGAACCTTTCTTCAAAGTCTTTAATCTTGTTTTTCAGCTCTTCTACTTCAGTCTGTATTTTCAGAACTTCAATTTAGGTATTTGTCATCATATAAAGTGTCAACTGCAAAGTTTTTATATATGCTGAGCTGTTTGTATGCAACTGTGACAGTGCATAATATTTATATCTTTACTTTTCAAGTTAACTTTTTCTCCTGCTCTTTACAATATTATTTGATGGATTACCATTGCTGTCAGAATCAAATCCAGTTACATGGTATGCTTTATATGCCCCATATAATTATAGCTGCATTTGCAGTGTTTACTACCTTGCCAAAAATGAGTGAAAACATATGTTTTCTTACATAAGGTAGTTTCTACTTTCTTTATCTATGAATGGTCTTGAAATCTACATTGTTAACCACTTTTTCAGATACTACTAAATGGCCAATCTTCTTTTATTGTAACATGTCAATAACAAACTGGAACTGTTACCTTTTTCTTTAATAAATTACCAGAACTTTTACTTAATGTAATTTGATTGTTCCACCATTTTCATGCTCAAAGTAAAATTTTCTAAATATATAGGAGACAAAGTTTTAGATTTACCTCCAACTCCTCATTTTTATTTGTCAGTAAATCTAGCTTTGTGTTGTCCACAACAGGTACCTCTTTAATTACTGGTGGTGCTTGTTCAATTGCTATTTTTGCTGCTTCTCTCTCATGTATAATTGCAGCATGGGCTTCATCTAACTGACCTTGCATTTCTTGTAAAGCATTTTGCAATTTTGCAATCTCTTGCCCTTTAGCTTCTTCAAGATCTGTCTGCAAGTTATTTTTTCCAGATTTAGATGGGGTGGATAAAATGCTTTATGAAAGAATCAAGGTTTTTTTTTTCACTACTATCTTGAATAGTGTGCACTGAATTAATAACTGATTAAAAACTGTTACAAAAAAGCTTATTCTGATTGATAATTATGCTGTTCAATTTTACTGGCATTAATATTTCATTTGAATCCGTTTGGTATTTATCAAGGAGAACTAGTTGAAATTCTCTACCCTCATGTGCTTTTCAATATCCAGTCGCCATGTAAGCTCCTCAACACGCTTCTCCAACTTGTCCTTTGCTTCCTTAAGTGCCCCAGTTTCTCTTGCAGCCTGCAAAGCAACTTAAAATTGTTACCATGGCTCTACTTTTGAAACATTTTTTTCTTGTAGATATGCTAAAATAATTGGCATTAAATTATAGAAAATGATACATAAAAATAGAAGTTACCATCCGAAGCTTTCTGAGCTCTTTCCTTGCTACTTTAGCTCTCCATAGACATTGAAGTGCAACAGTTGCTTTCTTCTGCTGTTTGTAACCAGAAAGAGCTTGGGCTCTTCTCCATTGTGTCTGTAACATGAAATGAAATAATTAAAATTATCAATATAAAAGAGAAGATATGTAATTTCCTATTATGCATACTGTCAGACTCATCTAAAGTATCTAAAGTAGATTCCAAGTTTTTATTGATGAAACTTTGATGAATTTTTCAATGAAAAATCATATTTTGGATTCCAAATTTTTTCATTAAGCATGTCATGAATCATGATCTATGTTAGTGTTAGATATTCTTTCTACAGATGTATTTACCTGAATTTTTGTTGAAGCCTTTGTTCTTCTTCTGTACCTATATTCATTTCTTGCTGCTAATGCTCTCAAACCTGATTGAATAACTATAGCTGATGCTTGTAACGTTGTATAATTCATTCTTGCTCTGTGTGCACGCACGTGTTTCTGTATCCTGATAGAAGCTGCTTCCCTCCTCATATTCTCATAGAGTTTACGTGCAAGTTTAGCTGAAAAAATAAAGCCAACAAAATAAAAACTCCTGTTATTTCCAGAACAGAACCATAACAATGATGCACTTAAGAAAAAGAAGGACATGACTAAAAATGCAAGTCTTTTTGGTGAAAAAATGTGACCTCTCCAAATCTTTTGGATATGAATAGTGGCCTTTCTCAAGGTGATAAACTCCTTTCTCGTTAAATGTGTTCGGATTTGTCTCTGTATGAGTTTGGCCGCTTTAGCTAAGACTTCGGCTCGTCGTGCATCTAATTCAGCCATCTGACCAGCTCTGAGAAATACCTTTGTTTTCCCCATCTGATTGAAACATCAAGAGGAAAAAGCATTAGTGATTATAACACAAATTCCTGAAATTTTATGGACAATCATTCCTTTTGCTTCCATATGACATCTTTTTCCATGCATGGACTTACTTGATAGCCTTTTAAACCCATCTTATCACAGATGGCCATAGATGCCTTTTTCTCATCAGAGCTGCACAGAAGAAAGCATTATTTAACATATGGGTGTATGAAGCTTAACTTATATTTTATAGGACTTGACAATAAGAGATATAGATATGATATTTATTTTCAAGTGATCCTGAATTGATTCTCTATAATATGAGCTGCTACATTGATTGTTCTGATTTGTTATTGTCAAGTGATGCTTTAAGAAGTTTAGCCAAAAAGAATTGCATTACATCTTTGATTCATGCTTCTTGCTCTATTTTCTTGAAGGTGTGTGAATGCAATATAAGTAAAAAGAAAAAGAAAAAGAAAAAAAATCATTTCATTTCCATTTTCTTGTAGACTAGAATAATCTATACCCATCAAGGACATCAGGAACTAGCATTCCAAAGCGATCAAGAAATTCTTCAAATGTCCTTTTTGTTGGATATCCAGCACAACTAATCCTTATTGCCTCAAGTACTCCCTGAAAGGGTTGTGATGTGAATTTTATTGGTGGGAAACTTTCTCAGATTCGCTGAATCACCATACATTTCAGAGATAATATGAAAATTAAACTTACCCCACATCTTAGTTGGTTCAAGACATTGAAGTTCTCAAAGATTCCTGGCTGCAGAACTGTATTTGGTTTCACACATCTTATGTAATGCGGCTCTGTTGTGTTCAGTGTCTCCATGAGAGATTGCAGTTGTTGCTGTGTATTAAGATTTGATTCAGAAGAAATTCATGGGTTGATTATTTCTAGAAATAGATGGAACTGGCCAATTTTTCAATGTTGAAATTGTACTGGTTTACCTTAAATTGTGAACCAATGGAAGAGAATTTTGATTGCTTTGATGTCTCCTCTGGTAAAGGAGGGAAGATATTAGCAACAAATGAACACTTGGAAGCACATAAAAGAGCTTGATGCTCTGCTACAACATAATCTTTGTTTTTATCAAGAAAATAATCTGCTTGATATGTGACCTGTGCATCAAAAGGTTCCATGACAATAAATTAGTAGTTTTAATTTTCTGAGTGGATGGACGAGTAAAATTTTAGAGTTTTCTCAAGCTTACATCTCCAGCATAATGGTTAATTGTGAAATTTGTTCGAGAAAGTTTTGGCTTGCTGAAGCGCTTGTGTCCTTTATATGTCTGGTACATCTTTTGTGCAAAAGTCTCATGAGTTGATTTAGGGAACATGCTGCAGAAAACAAGAATATAATTAAAATTTCAACTATTATATAACTTTTGCTTCCTATTTAGCAAGGAAATAAAATTGTCAAAGCAAGTTCTCCCACCATGTTCTCCTGTATTGAGGAATTCTTTTGCAGGCATATTATAAGCAAATATGTTTATCTGTTTTGTCATTTTAATATGTTCACAGTTTTTTGAGTAAGAAATGACATACCAGGCTTCATCAAGAAGAGCAATAATTCCCCCTGGTTTCTGCATGCAGGACATATAAATATTTTCACAATTTTATCTGGTAGAAAAAGCCTTTCACAAGCAATGATGATTAATAAGTCTCTGACTACCTTCTCAATAAGATCGAGAACATCCTGATTATCCACAAATTCTACATAGCTCCAATTGATTTCCTCCTTTGTGTACTCTTCTTGCTCCATCTTGAATACATGCTGTTGAAACAAATGCATTTCTATATTATTATTTGCATTAATAATGATGTTCAAGTTGTATTTAGAAGTTATAACCTTGCCTGATTAAAATGTTGTTGCAACTTCTCATTCGTTAGGTTGATGCATAGTTGCTCAAAACTGTAAAAGGAGAACAGATGAGATTATAAATAGAGATGTAGAAACTGTAGTTCTGACTTGTAATAATTATGCTGTTTACCTGTTGATTTTGAAGCTTTCAAATCCATAAATATCAAGGACTCCTATTATGCTTACTGCATTGGAATCTTGACCAATTGAACTGTTAATCTTGTCCACAATCCTGCCAGATTAGAAGAATGCATTTAGAATTTGTCACTCCTTGTCTCAAAACTGAAAGTATGTTTGTTGAATAGGAGCTATAAAAGCAAAACACTTCAATTCAAAGAAGATTTAGTAATGTATTATGAATAAGGTTATTAAGGACTAGTATGTTTCCTAGACATCAATGGTTTTGAATTTTCAACGTCCTATACTGAATTAGGTTAGTTACATGTTGGTGTAATTGGTTAGTTTGTTTTTACCAATCAAACAATTTGGAGTAGACAGTCTTTGCCAAGGCATCTCGGCTCAAAGCAGCTGCATCTGGGTCAAGAGGTTTGGTAATGTTACCATCAGGAGTTACAATGACACGCTCGCAAAGTGAGTCTTCCAGTGCTTTCGCATCACACCTGGACATAAACATGGTAAGAGACACCAAAGTTGAAGCATAGGAATTACACAGTTAGGGGGATCAAAGCTTGTACATGAATAAATCTGCGGCTGTTTGGAGGTGGAAGAGTGATTTATCATCTTTCAATTTGGAAGAATCAACTTCTTTCCCTTTGACAAAGTCAACATTTCCAAGATGGAGGATTGCGGCTACCACACGGAAGATCGCATCCTGTGAAGGGAAATTTTATTTGATCAAATGTTTGGATAAAATCAAATCACTGCTTCAATTGAATGTGATGCACTTATGCACTGGTCCAATACCTGCTCTTCTTGGCTAATGCCTACAATATCCATTGCATTTCTGGTCTCCAAGTATTCTTTTGCATCATCCACATTCGATACTTGATAACAGTTTGATTGATTAAGATAGTGGAATTGCCTTGGATCCCCTAACTTGTACTTCTTGACATCCTATTAAGAAACTTTTAACTATTAGATTTTGTGAGGTAAATGTATGTTGCTGAAATCCTTTCAGGATAATTATAGAATGGTCACCTCTGGTGGTGCTGCACAAAGCATGTAAAAGCAATGGTAGTTTCTCTCTGGATCAGAGACCTGGCAAACTCGTGATCTTTCGAGGAGATATGTACGGATTGCAGCTCCAGAAATCTTCCCATTCTTGTCAAATTGAATTTCAACAAATTTACCAAAACGACTGCCACAAACTCCAATGATTTTATTAGATCAACTAAAATGAGAATTGTTATAGAAAATGTGACCTGAGAAAATATCTAGGCAACTTACCTTGAGTTGTTGTTTTTGACAGTTTTGGCATTTCCAAATGCTTCCAACACTGGATTTGACTGCAGAAGTGAAAATGTCACTGCATATACCTTATTTTGAGTTAACCAAGTAACAATTTATGGGTAGTTCAAACTCACCTCCAAAACCTGTTGTTCTACAGTTCTTCCTTCTGTAGCAGATCTACCCCCCATGAATGCTAGATATCTCATGAGCATTTTCGTTGTCTCAGTTTTACCAGCTCCACTCTCTCCACTTACCAAAATGGATTGGCTTCCATTTTCATTTATCATTGCCCTGACACATTTAACTGAGTCAACTCTATAATCAATTTGTTTTCCAAGTTTACTTGTGCCAAATATATTTCTACATTGATGTGAATATACCTGTAACATGTGTCAGCTACAGCAAAAAGGTGAGGACTAAGCTCTCCAAATGCTGCTCCTTTGTACTGCTCCATCATATGGATGTCATACAAATGCGGCAGTCTTCGAAAAGGATTCACTGCAATTAAGATATTCCCTGTATATGTCTGTTTATTTCATTTATTTTTGTCAGATTTTTCTCTCTCTTTTACTTATATAATTTTTCTATCGCATATATTAAGAATGGAAATTTGATTAACTGGTTGTCACTCACATATATCTCATTGAGAGAAAAACGAGTTGCAAGGTTATGCAGGACTCCTGGCTCATGAAGGTATGCTAGCTTGGTCATGTCATCAACTCCTGCAGGTGGTGCCTCTGTATCTTTGGGGTATATGCTTGAAATTTCTGCCACCACCTGAAATTTAGGGCATTGCTAATGTTTAGTTTTATATGCTTCTCTATGCTTGTACTTCAAGTAACAATGCTGGGAGGGGGATTGTTGACTTTAGGCCATCATTCTGGCTAGTCAAGGTTGAGATGTGTCAGAATCCAATTAAATTACAATTCTTAAGCTTGTGAGCTTAAGTTCTTTTTTTTAGAAAAAAAAGGAAAAAAGTTGACTTGACTATCAATTACAAGAAAAGCTTTTGGCCCAGTGATAAGCGCTTGATTCAATATAGTGTGTTTGGTTTCACGTTGAAACCATGCAATGCACATTAAAAACGTAAACAATTTAAAGCTACAAATAGTTGCTTCTTTATCACCTCGTAAAACTGAATCAATTCTCCTAAAATCACCTATCTTTGGAAATCTTATTTGTGTAACTAGTTAATGCTTAATTATACTGTATTTGGAAATCTTATTTAAAATAATTACAGTTGAGGGATCGTTTTTCTTAATAAGAATGTGTTGTTACTTAAATTCCCAGTGATTCTAAATTGGTGGTGAGTGTGAAAATTGTGGCTGCAGCCTTTGTGATGAAATTTCACCTTGGTGTTGTATTGTTATTTTTTCTACCTATCTTTTCTCTGCTACCAGGCTAAGAACAAATACTGGTCAAGTTTTAGCATTATCACATAATATTATAAATTTAACTTCACACAATACTTTGGTTAAGAAAAATCCAGTGAAAGAACAAAAAGAATTAAAATTACAGTTGATGGATCATCCTATATAATTCTTTCTACAAGTTATTGCATTTCCATCATTCAGATCCAAAGTAGCTATGCCATTCTAGTCAAAAAGCAAATTTCTGCATCTATGAAATTGAACAATTCTAATCAAATTTCCAAGTGTTTCACCAATGAATGGCAACACTTTCATTAGTCCAATTTCATGATCAAGTAAAAAGGCTTACAGTTTTCCCATTTGTGGCAATGATGGTGGCATTTTTGCCTTTGATTTGTGTCACCTCACCATCAATCCATGCATCCTCAGGATCCTCAACCCAAACCTGTGATCCAACGATGATGTTCACAGGTGTTCCCTGAACCAATCGCAACAAGGCAAGAAAAGGTGTAATTGTTAACACACATGATCGGACACCAAAAAAAAGTGGGAAGGATCAACAACAACAACCAACAAAAACACAAAAGAAAACTCATTTTTTTCTTTTCTTTCTTCAGATTCTCACCATGATGCTGCTACTACCACTAAACTCTTCTTATCATGAAACTCAAAATGGTGGCTTGTGGAACTAGACAACCAAGATGAATGAAAATGAATGCTTATTAAGGAGAGAGTTTTTGGTGGATGCAATAAAAAGGGTGGTGTTGTTGTATTGTATCTTAAAAAATGCTGGTGTTGTGTATTGAAGAGTTTTTCAGAAAGCAGAAAGGAATGTTCAAAAGGAAAAACAAAGGCATAGGGAAAATATGCCAGGGTGGTTAACAACTTTTTAAAGCTAAAGGCCTCACCTTACCACCTTTTTCTTCCCTCTCATAGTCCCATGTACTATTTATTTTTTTAGCTCCTTCCACGACAGATGCTGACTTGGCACCAACAGAAGACCCAGAAAAAATGTGTGAGGAAAAATAATAATTATTGTTACAAAAGATTATTCAATTTCATGTGTCTGCAGCCTGCAACATGATCACACAAAAGTGGGGCCATGTTGCTTCAGCCATACGGAGAATGAACCACCGTCCAGCTTGATAATTTTGAATAATTTGTGTTTTTGGTGCATGTTATACAATTTTGGTTTTTAATAGTAGTTTTGTTATTGTCTGGCCAGGTGTGTATTATTTGGTGTTATGGTGGGTAGTACTAGTAGCATACACAGCTGGTGTTACTTGTCAATTGTCATATGTCATTAATATAGATTTATAGTAATTACTATCCTATATAGTTACCTTTCTTACACATGCTAAATATTCATGCATGATTAATTATATATTATTATATAAGGTGAATATATTCAACATCAATTAAAAAGAATAGATTAATCACCGAGCACATGAATTAATTGATGTAGGATTATTTCAATTTAATAAGTGATCTCAACTTTGAAGCCTGGATATGCAACTAAATTAAATACTTAGAGAATTTTATCGTTTATAACAATCATCTTATCCCGACTCAAACAGAATTACCTTCCATGGAAGATACCTTGGTCTAGACCAAAAAAAGAAGGGATTAATTCTCATAAAGTAGCAAACCATGATTTCATTTCTTAAGGAGAGGGACAATTACATTTTAAATTTGACCGATCTTTAAGCACAATTAAATTATATGGAAGATACTTGAAGAAAATATTTTATACATCAACAATAAAGAGTTTTTATGCTATCAATCAATTACAAATTAGTACATGTGATAAGTTTATTGACTTTTTTTACCTAATAAAATAAGACTTATAATAATTAAATTTAAACTTATAATGATTTTTATTTAGTTAATAGTTTGAAACTTTTTAAATTAACAATGTATAGAAACTGAACTACAAAAAGCTAGAATTTACATATTGCGGGCAGAGATGACAAGTTGGAACAATGGAGTGTTGGTATATTGTTTAGGCAAAAAGAGAGCATTACATCAATTTCTATTTCATACGTTATTCCACTATGTCCAAAGTCAAATGTCAATTGAGTTGAAGGAAGGCTCTCATATTAAAGATGCCCAAAAGAAAGAAAAAAAAGAAGATTGTGAAAGTTGATCCACACAAGGGATTCCACCTGGCATAGTGAAGGCCAATGGGGCCCCAAGTTTTCTAACTTTATGTATGTCTCCACCATCCAAAAATAACTTTTTGTCACCCTTGGTGCTTTCAGAACTTGAAGTGTAACTACTAACAAAAATACTACCATCTATCATTCTGTGTATCTAGAATCATGAAATTGAAGGGCGGTTAGAAAACAAGGCTGCAAGATTTTATTTTATTTTATCTCTTTTATTTTTCCCTTGTGGGACGGTTAAGGGTGGTGCCACATTTTTTGGCCTATGGTTCATTCACATGAGAAAAGGGTCATGTCATGTGGTGTGGTGGCGGGGCCTTGAAGCATAGGAAAAAGCCTAACACAAGCGTGGCTTTCCAACCAAGCTTTGTTCATCATTCTTTTTCTTGTTCCATTTGTTTAAAGAAATTTTGCTGATGTGGGCATCATTAATCATCATTACTCTTGCTTATTAAGTGTTCTAATTTGGATATTTTCGTCAAATGTTTATATGATGGGGTGGCCTATATGGCCCTCAAAGAAATTTAGATCTTGCTGTACCAATTACCAAATAGTGATGTTATAGGGTAGATGCTTCTCTTGTCGGTCATTGGTCCAAAGTAGTTTTGTTGAAACGCAACTTTTGGAATTGCTTTTGACTCAATTTTCTTTTTCAATGCAGGAATATACGTTTTCTTAGTTGAACAAAGGGGAAGGGAAATGGAGTGTAGAGAATTTGAAGATGGAAAGTCATGGTATATGCAAATGTGTGTGGGCATTTGAATCCTTCACTTCCTTTTTTAATCCAGTCTTTCATTATATTTTGAAATGTCCATTCCAATATTTAAATTTATATTTTGAAATGAATTTTTCAAAATATGATAAAAGATACAGAATTCAAATAAAGAAATTCATAAAACAAATGTCATGTGTGTAATTGGTATTTAATAAGCCCAATTATGTCAAGCCTACCACACAGGTCCATGGAGTTTATTCTTGGACATGAACAACTGTTTCCATCATGGCCTAACAGCTTCGAGCCTGTGGTTAACAAACCCTCCTACACACATGACACACCCACAAAAAAAATTCTCTTTTATGAGTATTTATTATATGTTGTAAAAAATGGTTGGTTGTGTAAACTATTTTTTAAGTCCATCGATGAAAATATCATCAAATAATATTTTCCATAAATCAAAATATTATTAGTTGATGATACAATGAAAGGTTTAATAGACATATAGCTTGAAAAGTTTTTAAATTATCAATCAATTAAAAATCATTCTTAATATAATTTTTGACATAATTATTATAAAAATTAATTAATTTATCATACGAAAATATTTTATAATTGAATGATATTATAAAAAAAATCTTTTAATTATCAATAACTATTCTATAGAGAAAGCTATAATTAATTAGTATACTAAAGACACTAATCAAGAAATAAGAAGTGTTATATGCTAAATATTTTAAATTACTTAAAATATTATTATGGAATACTTTTTACATTTATATAATATTCATTTTCTAATTTCCATTCCCTTGATTAGTGTTTTAAACACTAATTAACATTTGTCATAAACTAACAACAATATAAAAAAGTTTATATGAGACAATTTATTGTTAGCCTTTCCCTCTCATTGAACACCTTTATATAGTTCATTTGAAAGATTACAAAAAAAAAAAAGTGCAGGGTGATTTTCCTTATCCACTCTAATTTATTATGATTTGTTAGTCGATAGATCAATTCTTATGAATCGCAAGTGGGTTCTACTTTTTTCCATGGAAGAAATTACTTTTTTTTAATGGCACAGAAGAAATTACTTATCACTTACCATATATACTTCTCATATTTCAAACATTCATGAGATTATGGGGCTTGTATGTAGCACGATGATGGTGCTTATGGTAGAAATAAAGAAAACCAAAAATTCATTGTTTAAATTGTGTACGTGAAGTATACTCTTTCACGTAGTATTTATTTCATGAATGGAAATGAACATAAAATTGAAGTTTGGAAAGGAAAATTGGCCTATCAAGTCTAATTTTATATTACCACTGTTGAAAACAAGACACCAATAAGCTAATGGTTATTACTATATTATGCATATACCTATTGATTCCTTCTCTTTCCAATCTTAAATCTTAGTTCATCTTCATCCGAGGGGTACAATACCCTTCTCTCCTTCTAGGCTTCCATTGAAGACTCTAAAGAAGGAAGGTCTTTTTGTCTAGTTGGTCCAATACTTCGTCAAACCACTATTGTAAGTGAACTGGAATCACCTACTTCACCACACCTGCACTCTAGGTAACTTCTATTAACCTTCAGAGCTTAAACCTTTATGGAATTATATATATATATATATATATATATATATATATATATATATATATATATATATATATATATATATATATATATATATATATAATAAAAAAACCTTTAGCGGAATATCTCATCTTTTTATATGTGACCTTCTAAATTTTTATTATTTCAACTTTGCTGATAACATCTTTTAACACTTTCGACAATGATTTCACAATGGAATCACGATTTTGTTATATTATGATAGAACAAAGATGATTTCATAACGAAGTCATAATTTTATTATTCATATTATACAATGAAATCATAATTCCGTGAAAAGAACATTTTGAAAATAGAAATACGAATCAACCCCTTGTTAAGGACCAATAACAATGCTAGGGGAACAATACCAACTTCCATGTCACTTACATTCATTTTGCTCTGTTGGACCAGAAAAAATAATGATTTTAACCAGTAACTATGGGCAATTGCTTCCTACACCTCTTTTAAGCTTATGGAACACCTAATCCAAAATGTAAAATTACATTCCAAAAATATCACTCTAGAATGTAAATTTTTACATTCAGGAAAGACTTTCCAAAATGTTGTTTTACAAAATTATATTCCAGAATTGGTGTAGCTGCAGTAAGCAAATGGGAGGTGTAGAAAGTAATTTTCACAACTGGCTTCCTATGTTTTCGGAAATTGCTATTTACAGTTTTTTTTTATTTCTAACACTACCATTTTATAATTTTTAAACTTTTATTTCCAAAAACACCCTTTTCTAGAAATAGTTTGCACGAGTTAAAATTTCTCATTCCACATTCTAGAAATTAATTCCTAGAAGTGTTTTAACACTTCCAGAATTTAACTTTTGAAAACCAATTCATTCTATTACGTTCACGCACCTCCCTCATTTGACATTGTCTCCATGGAATCGGATTCAAAGAACATAGTCAAATTTGATCCTGAATCATTCATCAGAGCGAAACAATATGATCATGCCTGGAAATTTCCTCTTGTACAATCATACCAACACCAAAAAATTGAGCTTTCATTATCGCCACGACAATTTCCTCAACTGCTACGTGTACACCGTCAACATGTGAAAGGTCGTTTGGCAACAATTCCTTGCTCACAAGCCCATTGTGATAGTGAATAATCACTGATTTGAAAAATAAAAAGAACAATGCTCTCAATTTCACAACACTTGAATCTAGGGGATTACACTTCCGAAAGAAGAAATGGGGAACAAGCTTTTTTCTTCCTTGCCAAATTAGTCTTTAACTCAACATTATTTATTGGATGCCGAGTGTATGCTGATGGAAATTGGTGGTATTGAAATAAGATTAGGGGATAGTGGTGAGCATTGATCTTTGAAAGAGAAAAAAAGAAAAGGTTATTTCAATAAATTTATTTAAAAAAGAAAAGAAAAAAGGGAGTGTATTTAGTAATGAGTGGAAATGTAAATAGTAGGAGCCTTTTTTCCACCCAAACTGTGATATCTTAAAAAGCCCTTTTCTTTATCAAACAAATTAGTTTAGAAAAGCCCCCATAGTCCATTTTTGGTCAAGAACTTTTTCCATTTATTTGAGCAACATTATTATTCTGGATTCTCCAATAACTGTTGTTTTGTATTATTTAATTTCTATCATCATAAATTGTTTATTTTGGCAAGAAAAAAAAATCTCTCCCCCTTTCCACGCATGCATGTGCTAATGCCCTGAACTGAAACTTCAACAAAAATCCTCCAATTCTTCTTAGCATACGGTTAGAAACTTAGAATGAGGCTAGATTTTCAATTCTAAGCGGGGATGTAGGAACTTGGAAGTGGAACTTCGGCCCCGGACACCATTTGGTCCATTTGTGCACGTTTTATGTAGAATAATGGGCAGTACCAATATGAACGAATTCAATGCATCATTTTACAATTGCTTACTTAACTTAGATGGTTTTCGGCCCTTAAATTTGTGCATCGATCTATTTGACTGAAACAAAATTTATTTGATTTTCGTACATTTTTGTTCGTGCAATTAATATGGCAGTACTTATGTACAAATCCTCCATTTTTTTAAGAGAACCCATGTTCAAAATTATGTAATTCAACGCAATTTTGATTTACAAGATTATTTTTTTCTTGGGCCAAAGCAAACTAAGTTAAACTATTAACTAGAAGGAAAAAAAGAATTTGATCAAGATTTCCTATTATATTCGTACATTTACAAATCCATTATAGAACTATTAGAAGATATATTCTTAACAACTAATTCATACACGATACTGTATTAATTGAACTAGATTTATTTGATACTCATTATAGTTGATCGATCTAATGATATATATCAGTACATGTGCAGCAAGAATAAGGGTTAATCTTGAATAAATATAATCTGCAGGTTTAGCAGCCAATGTCTGTCTATATGACTATTGACTTGGAACATAACATAGGCCTAACATTAGTCAAAGAGAAATGGTGTCTGACTTGGCAAGTTGTAACTCACCAAAGGTCAAGCTACAGCTATTTTGGTTTTATCTAGAACCAAAATACGATCAAAAACAGCTAAGGATAGATTTATTTGCATTTGCTCGAATTCCAAAGCATCGTTTTTGTCAAAAGTTAGGCAAAAAGGCACATTATTTTTTCCCCTCACTTTTGTTTATATGGCCCCCTCTTGAATTATCGTTCTTTATAGTTTAATATATATATATATATATATATATATATATATATATATATATATATATATATATATATATATATTGAATCATAGATAATTCATTTTACATAAATTGGTTGGGTATACATGAATGAGCGATTAACAACATGTTTGAAAACACGTATGAAAACCTAAAAAAATCAAGTTTATCTTGGACATAATGTGAAAACTACGGTGCATGTTTGGTTTAGCATCAAAACAAAAAAACTTAAATCCATAACCTGAACATCTTAAGCTACATAGAGTAACTTTTGTATTAATGTGAGACATCAATGTAAATTTTGTCAGACTTGATATCAAATCAGACATTACTGATAATAAGAAGCGTTAACTTGAAAGTAGAAACTCATATCATAGAATCTGAAATCATTCACGCATTAAATTATATTAGTTCATTTAAAAGGAGTGAAATTGACCAACATCACTACTAAAAAAACACTTTACTTTTAAGATTAGATAGATGGATGAATTTGATATCGTGAATATAATTTAAGACTAAAATAAATAGAATTTGATATTTTAATGATTGGTGCATTGATCATACAACTTGTATGAATTCATTCTTTTGATATGATTACAAGACTTTATTCTATTTCTTAGTAAAAAAAATCTTATAAAAAAAAAAAAGAAAAACAAATGATGTGTTTTGACTCAACATATAAAGTTTAGTGAGTAATAAATTTTAAATAATAAAGCTTTAACTAGAATAATTAATCATTTCTAGCGTGAAATTAAGATTCAGATTGTAAAAAATGTTAGTGATGATATTTCAAAAAAAAAATATGATAATTGAATAAATTTAAAAATTCAAAAAATAATACTAAGTACTATATAATTTCAAAATTTTGAAGAATAATTTCTAAATAAAAACATCATAACTTATGTTTTTACAAACAAAAAAAAAGTTTATTCAATCACTTATACAAATATCATGTAAAATACCTACCCAAAAACAATCATGTAACATAATTTTTTCCTATTTTCAGGGCCAAATTAGTAATGACCTGTTAGATGTGTTGATAAGTGGCCTACAATAACTAAATATCATGTCACAGAGAAATATATATCTACGAGACATGAGCTGCATTGTTAATCTGTTACTGTGTTGTTGATTTAGGTTTTTGTCGTTTTGAAAAGGTTGTTTTCACTTGGACTCATTAATATTGCGTCTTGCAAGCAATAGGATTGGATAAGGATAGCTACTATCATTTATTTTTTTTCCTTTTCCCTTTCTTTTTCTTTCATTTTTATGCATGTAAACAAAGTTTTATTTTTCAATTAAGATACAACGATAGTAAGCCTTCTAAAATAGGCAAAAAAGTCTAATAACATAAAAGTTTATGAAATATGTAAGATAATTAACCCAACTTCCCAACCTCCATATGTAAGATAATTAACAGCCAATAGATCCAATATTAATATGTTAAAATATTGAAATAAACTATTGAGAAATTTTAGAATGTAAAAATGTTTTTATTAATTTTATATTGGTCGTGATTTTATAACTACGTATTAAGTTCGGTACTCTCTCTCTCTCTCCATGGAGATCTTATTAAACCTAACGAGGAAAATAAAAATAGAGCTATAAATCAACTGTTCCACAGCATACATTTTGGTAAAGATCTTTACTAGTAGGCATTACTATTAATTGAAAATGTACGTGAACTAAAAGGAGTATCTCGAATTAGAATATCAAGTCAAAGCAATAAATACGAATGATAATAATAGAGACATTTCAATGTCAATATACTATAAACACAGAATATAATCAGATATAACGATTTTCACCGAATGTGGCATCATATAAATCTTTAGTATACAAATTCCTTGTCTGAAGTCAATGTGTATCAAACCAAAATAGTTCCATACATGAATGTCAATGAATTAAGGATTGAAAAAGAAAAAATGGATTCACATGTATGCCGTGAAAAGTCAGCCATATTAATAAGAATAGTAAACGAGCATAATAAAAATTTCAGCCTTTTCACATTATTACATGAAAAAAATAATGTAGGAAATTAATATACGTACAGAAATAGTAGTGATGGGGTACAACAAGTTGGAATTTGCTTGAACAAAACAAGGCAACGCCGTTACTTATGCCCATTATATGACCAAAAAAGAATGTGTGAGAGAGATAGAGGCAATGGCATATAGCCTGAGCTGGCCAGCACCCACATCTAGGTTTTTGGAAGGTAGAATTTGGCTTTTTGTTTTTGGAGGGTGACACACACACACACTCTAATTTATACTCATATTTAATTATTTTTAAAAAAACAGTATATTAGTAAGTTATAACACAAATATTTGTGAGATAGATTTGCTAAATTATACCTACTTATTTGTTTTAGAATGAATATTTTAGCAAATTAAAATTTCAATTTTCTTAATATATATTTATATATATATAATAAAAAAAATTCTAAATTACTAATCAATTGGAAATTTGGACATGTATCACTTTTACGTGTAAAACTTAATAAACTTATTATACATAAAAATTTATAATTAAATAATAACGTAAAAATTTTGTATATTGTTAGTGGGTGGAATATTTTCTCTCTATATATTTTTTATTCTTTTTACTTTAATTCACCGCTTAATTTTATTCTTATTTAAAATATTCTTTTGATTAAAAGTTACAATCATTTAAGTTAACTCCCTACATATATAACATATAAACTAAAATATGAAATAAATAAAATAAAAATAAATTAAATTTATTTTATTTTATTCACTCAAAATATCTTTAAATATGATGACATAATTTGTTTGATGAATTTTTTTTAATAATGTTTACTTAAGAAAAATTCTTCCATTTATAAAAATATTGTATGTGTATGATTTTATAATTAAAATAAAAAAATTAATTAGTTAAAAAGAAAAAAAAAAGAGGGAATGTAATGTCTTTCCTCTCTTTTTTGTTTTACATTGTATTTATCTATAACTCTATATAGAGGCAGTATCAACTAATGCACAATGTTTCGTTTTTTTTAATTTTATATAAATAAAATAAATAATTATTTTCTCTCTTCCTCTTTATATCATTTTTTATTTTATTTTATTCATGTTAAAAATATTTTAAAAATATTTTTTATTTTTAGTTCCCATTTTATTGTCAAAATTATACTTAATATTTTATAAATAAAAAGTTAAGTTTAAATTTTATAATGTGTTCATTAAATGCATTTTTATTTATTTATTAGACATGTTATTAAACTTCTCTCATCATTAATAAAATTTTGGCACCATATAGTAGGTATTTTTTATTTTATAAAATATAAATAATTAAAATAAAATATTTTTGCTTCATTTTATTTTTACTATGTCTTCCCAATTTTTCATATGACATACAATGATATAAATAATTGAATTTTATTTTTTTGAAAAATTAAATAATGGTAAATTTAAAAATAATATGAACGGAGCGAGAGAATTCATATTTAAGAGTAACCTTTCCAATACACAAAAGGATATATTAGACTAACTTAAGACTTTTTCACTATTAAATACAAAGTTAAGCAGTAATAAATATGAACAGACATATTAAAACATTAAAGAAAAAAATACAGTATAGTTTTAGTTCTTATTTTTTCAATACATGTAACTAAGGCCCTTGTACTTTTATATTAATGAATTTGGATTTTAAACTTTAAAAAAATATAAATTTGGTTTCTTTGAAATTTAAAAAATATGATGAATTCAACATAAAAAAAAATATGATGAATTTTTAAATAAGAGAGTCTATATAATTAAATTCACATGTTTTTAAAAGTTTAAAGACCAAATTTATTAATATAAATTAAAAATATAGAAACCTTAAACACGTTTAACTGTAAATATAGAAACTAAAAATAAATTTTTCTCGAATATCAATGGCTTCATTCTTAAAATTTGTATGTATAATTTCTTCGCATATTTATGGGTAATTATAGTTTTTCTCTATTACCGGCTGTGACGACGGGCTGCGTTCAAAGACAAGTAGGGTGTATTTAATGGTGCAAGACTATCATACTCATTCTACAGTGAGAGATAGCCTCTGAAGTTAATTGGTTTAAAGTCAAAGGAATTAATCACCGAAATCATTGTTATTTTTCATTTTTCACTAGTAAATTCTTTGATTCAACAGAAAGAATGAATAAGATAAAGAGAAACGCTTATTTTATTTTATTTATTTATTAGCGGTTAAAGAGAAATGTTATCAACACTATATTTGTTTCTTTTTTATAAAAAAAACAATTACAGTTTTTTTTCTCCTAATCATTTTTAAAATTTTTAATTTTGATCCTCTTAATTTTTAGTTATAACATTTAGTCTCCTAATTTTATAAATTTGTGATTTTGATCCCCTTCATAAATTATTAACTAATAATTATGATTATTAGAAATATTAAATTAAATAAAAATTATTAACTATTTAAAAACTTTAATAAAAAAATATTAATTATAATGTAATGTTATTGTCGATAGAGTCGAGTACGATAATAGAGAAAGAAGATATATTTGCGGAGAAGAAAAGAAGTACACTATTATGAAAAGTTAGGAATAATATTTTTTATTTTTTTAAATAATTAATAGTTTTGATTAATTTATAATTAACTTAATAACTTAATTATATAATTAAAATTATTTGTTAATAATCTATCAGAAAGATTAAAATTATCAATTTATAAAATTAAGAGACCAAATATTATAATTAAAATTTAGAAAAATCAAAATCATGAATTTGAGAAACTATGTGAAATAAAATTAAATTTAACCTTTTTTTATAAAACTTTTATCTAATAACCAGTGTTAATTTCAAAAAACCGGATTGGTAAAAAAATACAATTTACGTACGGTTTATTAGTTCAACTAACCTACAGTAAAATTGAAAATAATTAAATCTATATTTTTAATATTATATAATATTTGAAGTACCAATTTTATTGAAAATAATATAAAATTATAAGAAATCAAGATATAAAAAATTATAAGTTAATATATATAAATAACTAAATTATATGTGTTGTAAGATAAAAAAATAATAATAAATGGAAAAGTAATATATACATATATGTGTGTGTAATTCTTAAATATGTATTTTTATTTATTTTAAAAATATTTGAGATTAAATTTTAAAAAATAGAACCAAAGATTAAAAAAAAAGGATAAAAAAATTCTTGTTTAAACTGGTTTCCAGTACCAATCTTTTTATTGCTTTTGAACCGTTCGACAAGTTCCTTACCAGTTCTGAAATGAACAAATTTTTTGGAGTTAATAAATCATATACTAAATTAGTTCTCAATCGTTCCATCGTGTAGATGGATCAAGCCAACCGATCTAATTCGGTTTTCAAAACTATACTAACAACTAACAACTAGCATTAATTCCATTAAGTTGAGTCAAGTTTACTATATGTTAAAGCTTCCATGTAAGTAATGTAAAATTATCATTGCATGGTAAAGTTTTTCCTTCAAAATTTTAACAAAAAAGTTACATTTTAAGGGATTGAACTCGAAACTCTTAATTGAGTTAGAGCAATCGTGGTTGATTAGTTGGTCTTTAGACACTCAATATATATTGAAGAGTTTGTAAAATAATTTGCAGTTGAAACTCTCACATCCTTATAAATTCAGCACACCCACTACCCATGACTAGACTAGACCTGAGTTTGTGGATATATACTATATGCCTTTCTTTTCCTTTTTAGTGAATCTTACGTGATTTTTCATCAAATAATAAGTAATGTTATAAAAACTGTTAGAATTTTTAACATGATAAATAAATCAAACTTTAAAGAAAAAGTGTTATATATAATTAAATAATTATTTGTTTAAACTAAATTAACTATTCTACAGAATTATTTTTTAAAACTTTAGAAAAAATCTTTAAATTAAATTAAACTAAAACAAACATTTTAATTAGAACTCACTTTCTTTCTTCACCGATCCTGATCCTAAGATCAGTACACATGCTTGTACACAACTATTTCAACTTTCACATAACGCACTAAACATGTGAAATTTAATCATGCATTGATCTGGCAGCTTCATCATGCCCATCCCCATCTTATCCCACTTTCCATCCATGTATAAAAAGCCCATTTGTATGTACCAGAAACCATTTTTGTTTGTTTTTTTGCCTCTTTTATATGAAACTAATGTGTTTGAATCGATTATTAGAGAACTGACAATTATTTCAAAGGGAATATTTTCAGTTATAATACATGTTGTTGTTTTATATATAGTCACCATTCATTAAATAAAGGGGTTTCCCCCTCTTCTTTTTCTTTTTTCTCAAGTCAAGGTCATTCAATTAAATTACAACAAGTTCCTTCAATATGTGGAATAAATTGGAAACATGCTAACCCTTTTTTTTTTTAATGAAAAGTAGTAGAATGGAGACACTATATATATTTTTGGTAATGACATGTCAAGACTACTAGTAGAGGTTACCCAAAAAAATATTGTACAAGTCTAAGTTATAATCAGTTAATTTTCTCTAATCGTATCTACGTAGTAGAGTATACGTACTTAGCTAACTGATTTTGATGTTATAAGGAATCTCTTATCAATAAAAAAAAAACTGTTTACCAAGAGAGATTTTAGTTACTAAAAGAAAAATTGAAACCAAATTCATTAAGAATATTTAATTTTTTTTTTCAAATTAATCCTTGAACTTCATTTTTCCACCCTCAATTTTCAGTGTGATAGGATTTGTCCATGACATCAGAAATAAAAATCTGGGCATGCAGCACATTAAAACACAAGGACATTGATGGGATGGACCTATATGTAGCCCTGAAATTTTTCTCTACCCCACCCATTTGAATTTTAAACATGAGCCCTTTATATATATATATGGAGCTAAATAGTGCCACTATATATATTCATGCTGCTACTTACAACCAAATATGCACCGATTGTACAATTTGTGATTTATGAAGTGTGCAATGAGCCAGTGAGACAAGTAGAGGAATCGCACGCGAAAAAAATTAAAAAAGATTCTTTGTCTGAATCCATTAGCTTGATGACAACTTACACTAAATGCCTCTGTCGGTTATATATATATATGGTAACAGAATATTAGAGTTCCATATGCTAGTGGACCTATATATCCATATATGAGGCTGGATATCGTTCACTCGCAAGAATTAAATTGTAAGTAGAAATTAGAGAAATGTTAGAAGTATATTTTATTAAACATTCTTTTAAATAATTTTTTATTGTTTAAAATTTATTAAAATTATAAAATTTTGTGGATCACATAACATAAAAAGAGGATATACATTTAAAAGAAGTGTGTTAAAAAATGTATTCCTAATCTTCTTAGTACATATTATAATCCAGAGAGATTAGTCATGACAAAATTGAATATTTTATACTAATAACATAATTGTAAAAATAAGTAGATTGATATTATAAGTGTTTATATTTTTCTCTTATTGTATAACTTTGAACCTGCTAACGATGAGTTAAAATTAATTTTGGATTTAATGTTTTTATTTAATTTCAATAAACCGTACTTATTAATTATAAATTCACCTAAAAATATATTTTGGGGGGTGGGGGCAAGTAAGAGAATAAGGTAAATTGTTTAAACAGGCCTTATTAATTCGACTACATATACATAACAGAGCGAGAAACACGGGTAGAGTCATATGAAAGACTTGTGCTTTCCTTTAATTTTTCATAATACTTTTCTATTTTCATGATGGTTTCTCTTCTTCTTTTTGTTTATATAGTTTTACGTACGTTCTTTATGAATTATGATTGATTTGTTGCAGAAGATGCATGAATGAATGCTTGTTTGATGACTTATATTATAAGAGAGATGAATTTATTAATATTATTATTGTCAAATGAATTGATCTATTATGAGTCTTATATTGAATAGATAAGAAGTTAAATGTAGTATTAAGTCATGTGCCTAGCTCTCTTCTACTTAATTAGTCTTTTGGATTAGATTATCCGTGTATACTTAAGTCATAGCCATTGTATATATTAAAAAGTTTAATGTGATACTTATTAGTTAAGTAGAAACACTCTGTGCATCAAATTAAACCACATGCACCACTACTTATGCATGTTCTTATCAATTTCTTTGAGTTTTATTCCTATAAACATAGATCCATACATGATACTTAACATGTTAGTTATAACATTATATGTATGAATTGATAGGCACAATGCCTAATTAGTATCCATTGTTTATGATTAGGCTAGAACTATTAGATATCTAATCATATTTGTTCTTTTAGTTTTCGTCTCTGAGTGTCAATGTTAATCCAATAAAAATTTTATTGTTGATATTTTTTTCAATCTCTAAACATTTCACCTCTTCATCGAAATTTTTTTCTACCCCTATCATACTCAAGCTTGGTAGTTTTCATTGCTCGTCCAGGGTTGAGTCCTGAAATTTGATGGAGAATTTAAAAAGTCACCTACAAATGCTTTACTACTTGATAAATTAGTCTTTTGGTTGGATTTTCTTTAATTTTATGGTTTTTTTATGGACTTAATTTTGTGCTAAAAGACATAACATGATCGTATATATAGTAATTTCTGACATTGAAATCATGCTGAGGACAATTCATTATAAGATTTATAATTAATTATTTGATTATAATAGATGTTAAAAATTTATATAGTTGCAGTAAAAAGAGTTTATATAATTTGAATATTTATTTATTAATCTTCATATTTATTATTATTATTATTTATTTAATCATCTCCGCAAACTAACCCAGAATCATGAATCCAACACTGCCATATATAGGAGGTCAATTTAGTGCAACGACTCAAATTGAAATTACACCACTTCTCATAGGATATAGTCAGCAATCTGAAGATGACAACCACTGGGTTTTGAGAAACAATCAAGTATTTGGTTAAATTAAACTTAACCTTGATTTAATAATTTCTATATTATAAAAAGTATTCATAATTGCGCACTGCAATTACATATTTAACAAAAAAAAATTATTATTTAAATCATTTCATTGATGTGACAATAATTATTAGATAATAACATATAACATCTATTGTGCCAAATACAAATCAAAGTTAAACTCAATTGATGGCGATAAACATGTTCGCTAATGATGAAAATGTCTTAAACAGTAATAATGTGTGGGTTAACATACAATAACTTGATTGTTGACGAGTAACGCAAATAGTTGGAATATTCTTGCATGTACGCAACAAAAAAGAAATAGGAATCTTGCATGTGAATGATAGCTACAATTGCTAGATGTGACTAGATTTGGCTCCTTTTTAGTTATTATCATGTGTAATTTTTCACGGGTTATAAAAGAATTGATGAAATGTATAGTCCCGTGTCATTATTATATAATAAAAATCCATCCTTAGAAACTTGCTCGAATGACCAGCATGTTTCAGTGTTGATATTTTGTTTACAATAATGTTATAAGGACATAAATTCTTTATAAAGATGATATTAAAAAAATAACAAATAAAAAAATGACTATAAGTCATAGCTAGGTAGTAGATTATTTTCTTAAATCACAAACATCATTCACACTAGATAATAAAGATGACAAAATTATTCTTTCAAAATGTAACTGCATGCATACATGCTCAGGAATCAAACTCAACTTAACCGAGAGAACCTAAAATCATTACAAATTTTGATTGGAACCTAGCTAACTTGACCTGGCCTGCTTAAATTAATTTACAGGTTAATGTAAGATTGTTTTAAAAAAATATAATTAGTTACACTCTACAAAGATAAATCTATTAGTCTGGTACTAAGAACTTTTAATGTAAAGTAAGTTTTTAAATAGTTTTTAGGATCATGCTAAATTTATTAAAAGCTAAGGCCATGTCGTCTAAAAAATGTTCATAACAGGGTATTGCACACAATCCCAGACTTTACGTTTAGCCAACAAACTTGACTCGTTTTAAGGCAAAAGTTCAGCTATTTTACGTATCTGTACGAAGGCACTCTTCCGTAGATGTAGCTTTCAATATCTGAGTGAAGATTAGTCACGTATACTAAAAAACAATGAGAAAAAGAGAATATTCCTAACGAAACGTGCTAATATATTTGTACATGTCTTTTGAAAAAAATAATATATTAGGATGTAAGTTACATTTCCGCGAATATATAAATTAAAAGTTATACTTATTAATGTTATTTTCTTAAAAAAAAAAGTGTTAGTTTTACAGTTCACCTCAAGGTAAACCCACTTTCAAAAGATACAAAAATACAAAATATTGCTTCTAAATTTTGTCTCTTGAAAAGTGTGAACGGAAGTTTAGGTGTATTATAACGGTTTAACAAACCAAAAATCATTAGAAATGACCATTTGTGACGTACGTCAAATAGAAATATAAATTAGTCTAGTCGAGCTGAGTACTAGAAATTTAGATTTAATTTGTGAAAAAAAAATAAAAATTCAAGCTTAACTTGCTTATTTAAGCAAATTTAATTAAAAACTTGAGCTTGTCTTATTTAACAATAAAATAAAATTCAAACTTAACTTATTTAGTTTATTTATAACTTAGTTATTTTTTAGTTTGTGAAAAACTTTCTTAAATTATTTTTTTAATTTTATTGACTTAGTATTTAATAAAACATTTTAATACTAAATAATAACCTATAAATAGAAATATGTGTTAAACAACTGCTATAATATTGTAGAATTTATAAATTTTATTTTAATCTTCACTATTAAAATAAAATGTAATGATCAAGTTTGATTTTTCTCACTCTAATATACAAAACACCTTATTATTAGATATACTCCCTAAACAAGGGCATATCTAGTGAGAGGGTAATTTTATGAGTAAAAATAAATCTAGACATATAAATATACATAAAAGATTAAAATTTAATATTATGTGATCGCTTAAAAAAAATTATATATTTTTTTAAAATCTTAAATTTGTGTGTTTTATCTTGAACATTCAAAATAAGATTTAATGATAAAACTTCATTCCTCTCACACTCATGTAAAAATAAAGTTATTCATATATATATATAAAAGTGAGCTATTCACAAGCTATTAACCTTGAGCATGTAAAGCTTGAGTTTGATTCATTTAAATAATCAAGAACAATTCCAAGTTTGAGTTTGTTTATTTAATTAAACAAATAAGATTGATCAAATATTTAACAAGCCGAGCTCGAGGAATTCATCATTAGCTTGACTCGTTTACACCTGTAACTTTAATTGCTTTTGTGGAAATTTTTTAAACATTTACATTGGATAATTTAAGATAATCTTAACTTGCATCTTAATTTTAGGGTTAAATATATTATTTATCCTTCAAAATAATACAAAATTTCAGTTTTAATTTCTATAAAAAAAATTATTCATTTCAGTTAAACAAAAATAGTACTTTTAATCTCTAATAAAAGATTAAAATTACATCACTTTTTATAAATGTAAATATTAAAAAGAAATAAAAAAATTTATGATAACTAAACAAAAATCATGATATTTGAAACCAAAAGCATACTTATTCCTAATTTTAATTATGTCTTTTTATACTGATATAAGTAGGATACTAGCTACTGTTAATTAAGTACATGATGTTATGTTATTAGGCCACAAATGACAACTTTAAAAAACATTAATTTTATTTAAATTTAATAAGATTTGTATTTTGTGTTGATATTAATTTTATGTGTACAACATTTTGTATTTGTATTTTTTAAAATTTGGTATATTTACATATTCATGTCATCTCTTACATTATGTCATATGTAATTTCTGCCAAGATATAAAGTATATAAGTATGAACATCTTTTACCTTATAAATTGGTTTTATATGATTGATTTAGACTTATAACTCACATTCTAGATTTATAGAATCAAAATCTATTCTAGCAATTATTGTTGGATCTATGGTGCTATCCGTTGTTGGGATCCAAACCATTATCAAACCACCTGTATATGTCTAGTCCTACAAATTTCATTCTTGAAATGTTAAGTCTTTGATGTAAGGGGGTGTTGGAGAATCCACATCGAGTAGAGATATATATGACCAAAATATAGTATATAAGGGAGCAACCTTCACCTTTATAGGGTTTGGGTAGGTTTAAACTCAAATTTTAAGATGGTATCATAATTTATCTTAGATTTATTATTAAAGGATTATCCACCATATTATTCATGCATCAAACCCAAAAGTGTTTGAGCATGAGAGACTGCATTGAAAAAAACTCAAGTCTCACGTTAAATAGAGACAATATCAATATATAATATATAAGTATGGGACAAGGTTTACCTTGCATGCATATTTTTTGAGTTGAGTTAGTCTCAACTAAAATTCTAAGGTGATATTAGAACATATCTTAGCGAGTATCTTTGGACCTACTGGACCACCTATTATTGGGTTGTTATCAGACCACTCACTATCGAACCACCTATAGATGACTAGTTCTGCAAATTTCATGTGAGATGTCCAATCTTCGACGTGAAAGAAGTGTTTAGAGATCCTTAAGCACAAGCCCGAGTCACTTGTCGTTGCATGGTTCTCACTCGCCACAATGAAATGACTATAATTGAATTTGAAGTATTTATATAAACACACACTTGACCCCCTTGACATCGCTTTCATTGTGGGTTGTTAGGGCACCACAATGAAAAAATTCAATAGATCGAAAACAAGCAGCAATAATTAGTGATGACACTGTGGGTTCTTGACATTGTGAAATGGGAGGGGAAGTTGGTCTTGGTTTTTCTTCTACCTTACATTGTTCTTTGCTAGGGTTCCAAATGTTTTAAATATAATTTTGCACATAGGTCCATATAATGATTTTATACGGGGATTAAACTGCAAAAATCCTAATAAGTAAATAGATTTTAATCTCATTTGTTGAATTTTTATTAATATATCTAATGATTAAAATGGTCCACCAATAGATTAATTGAATTATTGTCCACTAGAAGTCAACCATCTTATAATGCAAGAAATTAATTTCATCAAAAGAACACATATCCCACAACATTTTCAAAATAAATCCAAATCCCATCATTTTCAAAAATCACATGTTTACAAAGGTATCTTATAATTTGAGTCTTTACTTAGTTAGTCATAAGTTTTACTTATCCCAAATATAATGATAGACATGTTTTAGTAAGTACAAGTGAATTAGATGAAGGTAGGAGATAAAGGTTGTTAACACCGTTCGTGAAACTTGGTAGTAATATTCTAGAAAGCAGACCTGTGCTAATAGACCTGTCAAGGGTAATGTGAGAAACATAATAAAAAAAAAACATGTGGATTTTTAAATGATGTCAATGTTTTATTGGTGGAATAGGAAATGGAATGAGGTCTTGAGAGAGGTGATCTTCATCCTACCTCATGACATGAGATTTACTACTTAATACATCAGGAGATGGTGTCTACCATTTGTATATAGGTTTGGGTATCCTTTATCTCATACATTATCAAAATATATATATATATAATTTGCTGATTAAAAAAATATTCTTTCACATCATAGTAATTAAATTAGATTTAGTTTTCAATTTTTAATTAGAAATAAAATATTTTTAAACGTGGATATTCAATAGTTAGATTTATAAACATTTATAACTCTTTCTCATTTTTTATATCATAATTAAAACAAAATAAATCATCTTAAATAATAATAAAATATTATTTAGCCCCTTGTTTATTTTTCATTAATTCTTTTAAAACATTTTTCGTTTGTCCCCGTCCTTACATTCTGAGCAAAGTACAAATCTGCATTGGCATGCCAACCAAACGGAATCCATCAAATCACCAAAAAAATTGAATTATTAGAAATTGAAATAGCATTTCTCAAAAAAGAAATTGAAATAACGTGTTCTGAATTTGTTGAGATTATTTTAATATATAATATGCATTTTATTATAATATTAAAAATTAAAACCTACATATTTTGATTTCAGTTTTATTTGTTAAAAATTATAGACATTCTCTATTTCCATCAGGTTTTTGATATAAGAATTGTTTTTTATCTTAAAAAAATCATGTTTTCTTGAAATTATAACTTTTTTTGCTAAGATATTTTAATTAATTTCAAATTTTTTTACTAACTAAAAAATTTATTTACCAAACCGTTAAATAAATTTTTTAATAGTTTCTAATATTTTTTTAAATGTTAACTTCTAATTTTTTATATTTTTTCATTTTTATTCTCAATATTTATCTAATTTTATAATTATTCTTTTTAAGTAAATTAATAATTACTTCAATAATTAATTTTTTAAAATATATATAATTTAATAAATTAATTTTTCAATTTTCGGTTAGTTAGTTATATTTTCATCAAAAAATTATGTTTCCGAATGTTATAAATATGTTTGAGATATTCTTGAAAATGAAAGACATATTTTTTAAGAAAACATTTCTCTTTTCAATGGGAATCTTAAATTACCACCCATTCTATAAGAAAGTTGTAGATATAAATTTAATGAAAAAAATATTTTTGGGAATGTTAAATTCTTGGAATAAGTTTTAGAATATTTACACCAAATACAAATATCTATAGCCTAAAATTCCTGAAAAACTAAGGCAATTTTTAGATTAATGATAGATGATAAAGTGAAGCGAATGAGAGATAAGAAAGTTAATTCGGTATATATTTTAAAAATAAGAATAGGCCAAGATAGAAGGGACGATACTTGATCCATCCCATTCTTTTGTTTAGTCCAATTTTTATCCCCTTCAATTTGGGATGGGTGACTCAACAATTTTCTTAAAGAAAATATTCTTATTTTAACTTCTACGAAAACATGATTTTAACAAGGGATAACATAAAATCTAAAGTCATAACTTATTTCACTTAACTTGTTTTTTTTTTTTTCAAACAACGAACTGGAAAGTCCATTCCGTTCCATTATAAAATATGTAAAAAGTAAACTAATATTTGTATTTTTTATTTTAATTCATTCCGTGTCATTATATTCAGATTAAGTTTACTTAATTTTCTACCATCAATATTCTAAACGCTAAAAGAACTTATCCTAAATACTCTCTGAATATTTAATACAATTGGGAATATAAACAAAAATAAATTCAATAAAAGTTGAAATACCAATTCATGTAATTCAATTAGTAATTAATGATCCACTAATTTATCCAGCCATGAATTTACTGTCTTGATAACAACCGTTTTTTTTAAAAAGAAATCCTATAGTTTTGCAATTATACTAAAATCTAAATTTAATTCAAAAATAAACATCTAAAATTTAACTCGACCCTATTGAATTCATTTGTTTGGATAAACATATCCAAGAAAACAAAACAAAAATAAACCTTGAAGTAACTTCTTAATTACAACAATGGAAACAAACAAGAATGCATCCAATTATTTCCACTTCCAACCTCTATTTCCTTCCACTATTTCACAGCATCGTGCATTGAGAGAGAGAGAGAGAGAGAGAGCAAAACAACAAAAATAGCAAGAGAGAAAGAAAAATGGGAATTCAATATTTCAATCCCGTGACCCTAAGGAGCAAAACAGTAATTTCATACACATGATCACATGCTTGTCCATTGTAGCGGGAACTAACACACACTTTCTCTCTCCTGCCACTGTGAGTAGTGTAATCTCAATTTTGTTAGAAGGTGACTGGCATGGATTTAAATCACGATGGTAATTATGTTTGTATCAGTCACATTTTTTCATAATGTAAAGATTTTTAACTCACCTGATAAGATCGCAATCACAATTTGAAATCATGGTGACTGAATAATACCACCATGCATTTCCACAAAAACCTTTTTTTTCCTTCTTTTTGTGTTGTGTTGTTCCCATAATGCCCCTCTCTTTTTCCCTTGCAAGCGTCGGCAGTTTCTTTTGTAGGATTGTGAGGAACAAAACTACTCATAAGGAACACCCAAGAGGAGGGAATTTGAAGGGCCCCTCTCTCACTCAACCCTGTCAAAGGTGTCAAGCACATTTTTTTGTTTGTGTGTGTAGCAAAGGGTGGTGGTGTGGTGCTTGTTGTGGTTGGTGGTGGAGTGCGCAGGATAAGCGGCAAAGTAAGGTGAAGGTTAGGGGAGAGAAAGAAAGAATCAAATCAACCAAACAAAAGAACCCCATTTAAGAAAATATATAGAAAGAAAAAAAAATTGATTAAAAGATTGTTCTTTTTATTAACAACAACCCGTCATAGTTTTAAGGCCATTTAATTGGTTCTTATTGTGCTTGTGTGTGTGCTATAAATCCTTCGTGGTTTTTGGTGACCCTTTGGGTTCTATAGTTAGTCTAAGGTAACCCACTTTGAGAATTCTCATAAAGTTGCATGCTTTTGGATTGGAAGGTTGTTGCAATGGGGAAGGTTGTGTTGTTGTTTCTTTGCATGGTATTGGTGGTGGTGCCTTTGGCTTGTACTGATTCAATTCAGAAGCTTGAGGTTCAGAAGCACTTGAAGAACTTGAATAGGCCTCCTGTTAGGTCCATCAAGGTAGAAAGAGAGATAGAGAGTGCGTGTGTGTGCGTTTCTTTCTTTCTTTATTTCTGCTATGACTTTTATTTCTCTTTAGCTTTTTTATGCCGTTTATGATATCTCTTTCTTTTGCCTCTTCCACTTTTTCACTGATGGCTAAACTGTTTTTTCTAATTGGTGTTTGCAACAATGGACCTTTTTCGGGGTGAAAGGAACTTTAATCCTGGATGCTCATGTTGTCTCACTTGGGGGACTTTCTTTTAGTTTCTTTCAATTGTTCTTGAATTTAGAGCAGAATCTTCTTATTGTGCTTTTTAGTGGTGCCTTTTCTGGGTTTTGCTTTGAATTACAGTGTTATTGGTTTGGTTCTTTGGATTTTTGACGGCATACATGAGCATAGTTCTTTTTTTTGCAAGTTTCTAATTTGCATTTGTGTTGTTGTGAGAGCAGAGTCCTGATGGAGATGTTATTGATTGCATCCATGTTACACACCAGCCAGCTTTTGATCACCCTGACCTCAAAAATCACAAGATTCAGGTGAAGAATTTTACTTTTCTTGTGTGTTTTTTTGTTTCTCTCTTTCCTTTATTTGGTTCAAACTTGAATTTCAAAATTCAAACAATCATATATGCTTTGGTGATGCAGATGAAACCAAATTTCCATCCAGAAGGGCATCCTTTTGGAGAAAGCAAAGTCTCTTCAAATTCAAAGCCTATTACTCAGCTGTGGCACCAAAATGGGAGGTGCCCTGAAGGAACAATTCCGGTCCGAAGGACGAAAAAGGATGACATATTAAGAACAAGCTCTGTTCAGCATTTTGGAAAGAAGAAGCAAAGTAGCTTCCCTCAGCCAAAACCTGCAAAACCTCTACCTGACATCATCAGTCAGAGTGGCCACCAGGTATTGCCACTACCATGATACTAATAATGCACTAACTACTAGTTCAATTGTGAGGCGCATTCTCGAGAGGGAGGTCATTGGTTCAAATCGTGTAAAAGAAAATCCTTCCGGATAGAGTGACTAAAAAAAAAAACTAGTTCAATTTACTACTAATTACTAGGAAAATTAACCTCATTTCTCATGAAATAAAAGAAAAACCTGTTTATTACCATATTAAGCTTCTTTTTTATGCTAAAGAAAAAAGAAAAAGACGTATACTACCATATTAGGCTTCTTTTTATTTTCTGCTAAAGGAAAAACAAGTTAGTATGGGAGCAAAAGATAAAAGCTGTTTATTTCTTTGTTTATATATTTATCCTGATTTTGTGTATTTTTCTTTATTCCTTTGATCTTTTTGGAGCATTTAGCATGCCATAGTGTATGTGGAGGGAGATAAGTATTATGGAGCCAAGGCAACCATAAACGTTTGGGACCCAAAAATTCAACAACCCAATGAATTTAGCCTTTCTCAAATGTGGATTTTGGGTGGCTCTTTTGGTCAAGATCTCAACAGCATTGAAGCAGGTTGGCAGGTATTATTAATTTTTTTTTCTCCATTGTCATCTTCTGTCTGCAAATATTTTTCAAAATCAGCATTCTCATAAAGATAAGATTTATCACTTTACTTCTAATTTCCCGTTTCTGGTTTTTCTATTCTGTTAATTAGGTCAGCCCTGATTTGTATGGAGACAACAACACTAGACTCTTCACTTATTGGACAGTGAGTCACCAATTCAAGCACCCCAATTTTGTCTTCTCTGATAATTTTTTTCTTTAATTTCTTATTCTTTTCATGCAATTGTTCCACTACCACGACAGAGTGATGCATATCAAGCTACTGGTTGTTATAATCTCCTTTGCTCTGGCTTTATTCAAATTAACAGTGATATAGCCCTGGGAGCAAGCATCTCCCCACTTTCTAAGTATAGCTCTTCCCAATATGATATCAGCATCCTGGTCTGGAAGGTACATTTTTTATTTTTTATTTAATTTATTTCCATTTTATATATTATCTCTTGATATTGGACATTCTGGCATGAAAATACGCCCAGCACTTAACAAACACTACCATAAGGCACCATTTAAAATATTAATACCACTGTTTTGTGCAGACAACACTAGTTAATTCTAAATCAAGAGAATCTCTGACACACACATTTCATTATATGTGAATGCTGCATTATTTTTGAGGGGCCATGGATTTATTAATATGAAACAATGCCATCTGATGTTGTCTATTATGGAAAACCAATGTGTATGTAGGACCCCAAAGAGGGTAACTGGTGGATGCAGTTTGGTAATGATCATGTTATGGGATACTGGCCGGCTCCTCTATTCTCGTACCTCTCCGACAGTGCGTCAATGATTGAGTGGGGGGGAGAGGTCGTGAACTCCGAGTCCGACGGCCAACACACCTCGACTCAAATGGGGAGTGGCCATTTCCCTGAGGAAGGTTTTGGCAAGGCTAGTTACTTCAAGAACATTCAGATTGTTGATGGTGACAACAAGCTTAGAGCTCCAAAAGACCTTGGCACTTACACTGAGCAAGATAGCTGCTACAATGTTCAAACTGGTAGTGCTGGAGATTGGGGTAACTACTTCTACTATGGTGGTCCTGGTAGAAATCCAAATTGCCCTTGATCATTCATGTTAATCAAACAAAAAAAGAAAAAAAAAACAACAAAAAAAACTAGGTGTTATTTTCATCTACTGTAGTTATTTTAGTAACTTTGTGGTACCCCTTAGCTTTGTGGTGTATAATGAAGCTCCTAGTCTCTTTGAAGTCTCCAAAAAATTGTTGGAGAAAAGGGGTGGTGGGTTTCTTTCTTAGAGTTACAAGAAACAAGTTTCTTCATTGGTTTTCCCTGTTTATATTATATATTATATATATTTGTTGTTTTTGTTTGCTCCTCTCTCTAGAGCTGTGAAGGTTGAGGTGTGAATGTGAACAGAATATTCTATTATGGGACAAGGAAACTGTATTTTTTTATATTTTGCTACCATGTTTTGATTAGTGAAAAGCTGTCTTAATAAGGACATTTGTTTATGTTTATGCTCTTGCTTGTGACCTTAGTGGGTGGCCTTTTTATTAATTGAAGAAAGTAATGGTGGAAAGAAAAATTCAGGTGCATGCACATGTGATTATACAGGTCAAGGCCAGTCAATTAGTCACTTCACCTCTTTGGAATATACTCGTCATTTAATCATAGATTGTCAAAATTATTATCTTCTAATTAATTGAAACAATTATTTTGTAAAAAAAATTTCTATTCCATCAAGTGTCAACTAAATAGAAATCATTGATTTTTAAGGTTTTTATTGTAAAAATTAACAAAATTTATCATACATTATATTATATGATTATATTTTATGAGTAGATAATAATATAAAATCACTTTATATTATTTGTACATAATTTATTTTCTTTTGCAAAATGATAGCGATTATTTATGATTAACTAAAATTTATTCAAAATTATCAATTTTGATGAGTATATTTTTTTAATTAAGAGAAAAAATTATTAAATGAAAAATGAAACTTTTGGTGATTTTTAATGAATTTAAGTCAATTTCTAATTAAGATATATAATATGTTACTAGTATTTCTTAATTTCTTTTATTTTTAAAGCTATATAGTATATAGGATGATTTTTAATTAATTAAATAATGGTGTAAAATAATTCTGTGCCCACAATAAAAATTAAGCTCTTAAAGACAATATTATCCTTGACTACAGAAGAACTTAGAAAAGGAAAAGATGTGCACAAACGCGTTATCGCCTTATTGTGATGCTGATACGATGGGCCCATGAGAGATTGAATGGTATGTTAGTGTTGCAAGCTAGCATTTTCTTTCATAAAAAGCCTCCATTATGGTTGGTTATACGCCCACCTCTCCTTTCACTTAGCCTTCATTATTCATACTCATATTTCTTTCTGGCTTTAAGAAAGCAGCATTCTAAACGTATTAGGGAAAAGCTTTATGACTTTATCTACTATAGAGTATAATATTGATGTATAGTCATTGTAAAATAAATTTTTACAATTTATACTATCAAGCAATTAACAACATTTAGTCTAGATATGGTTTTTTTAAGTCATAATTATAAAATTCAATAATTTTCAGTTATATGATCAGTATATTTAATTAAATTAATATATATAATTTCTCATCATCTCATTATTTGTCTAACAAAGTTCATTTTGTACTCATAATATAGTATAAAGTATTTTGTGAGTTGTTAATTAATGTTGTCGTAAATATATAGTTCTGAATAATATATTTTTACAAACTTTTTTTTGAACAATTTAGATTAGTTTAGTTCTAAAAGTATCTGCCGGCTCAATGTAGATGAAACTAGGAAACCGATGTCTTTCAAGTTCCATCCCAATTTTTTCAATTAATAAAAAAATATTATTGTCAACTAATTAAAACGAATATACGTACATTTAAGAATGAGCCAGTGCTTCGATCTAGTGGCATTGTTTATATGTGTGTCTGTATAATATTCATGAAATATATACTCAATGTTATGTCTATCACAGTTCTGAAAAGCACGGGCTTTTTAGTTTAATCATTATGGCTTTTTATTGTATGCTTTAAAAAATAACACTCAACCCCATATGTTTGGTTAAGATATGGTAAAATGGCATAATTAACAATACAATAACTTGAATTGAAATACGTCATGTGTTTTTTTTTTTTTTTGTTGAAGTTCTTGTTTTTTTTAACTGGTTGTTAAAGTTATTGTTAACTCCCGCTAATTATGTTTGTGCTTTATATGAAGGAGAAAATCAGAAAAGATGCTTTTCTTCAATTAGGTTTGATAGCTTTTCTAAAAAGATTCGAGCTTTTCCTTTCTTTTAAAAAATAATGATATTGCAATTTGAAAGAGAAAATATATGTGAGTTCTATCACTTGTCAGGAGGAGGACTTGGTGTAACTAATTATAGCCATAATTACAAAATTAATCTCATCAAAATGCCAACAGAAAATTTCCTATCAAAGACCCTAAGGTTAGAGTGCGAAAGAAAGTAACCTTGATCATACAATTAAAATAATTAAATACTCAAGATTATATTTAAACAAAATTATTTCAATTATTTTTTTTTACTGATTGTTTCAATTATTTATATATAGTTAATAGTTAAGATTAATTCATATCTTATGTTATTACTGAGTAAGATGTTGCAGTCAAGGTTGAACAGTTCAGGATTTCCACAGTGATTAGTCAAAGGAGTTTTAGAGAGGTATGTATTCTTGAGACAAATGTATCATGTTGCTTCTTCATTGGCTCATGATTTGGTTTATGTTAGTTAAATTATATGCCTAACAAATTTTCAATCTAACTGTAGGTTTTAAGAATAAATTGTCCAATATTATTAACTTATGTAATAGTTCTTTTTGGCTATATTTAAATTATGTAATAATTAGTTTAAATTACATAATAATTAGTAAGTTATTCCGGTGTGATGTGATTTGATCTCTATCATACATTCCTTTCATGTCTCTTACTTGGTTTGGTTTAAAAAAATGAAAGAGATGAGTCTCTTTATTTGTTAAGCAAGAAAGGAAAACAAAATAATAATATATTATTATTAATGGGAAAACTAGGGATAAATAAAATCTCAAGCATAATTTTGTCAGTACACTTTAAAAATTATAAACTACTTTTAATTCCTATTAAATTTTCCCTCAATGTTAGAGAAAAAATAAAAAATGGAAGGAGATAAGTTTAACTCCTACATTTAATCTTCTCTCTTCTCTAAATTTCCGAATTAAAAAAGATCTCTTTTAATTTATTTCTCCGGAAGCATATTGTTCTATATGTATGTCTCCCTAGTCTCTACACACATACACCTATATATGTGTGTGAGTAAATTCTATAGCAAAATAATCCATTAGCTATTTTATAAATGTCTATAAAGTCCTAGAAAGAAGTTGTCCTTCAAGTGAGATTATACGTCAATTCAAAACAATGTTGTGTTTTTTCTTTGGAAGAAACAGTGATATATTAATGGTGTTTGAGAAGAAGATTTGAAATTGGAAGAGAACACCAATGTGTAATTTAAACGGCCTTAAAAGGTTGGTGCGAGTTACATTTAAGAATCCATTTCTCATAATGACTCCAATAATGTTTTCATTGGTGAGTTAGGGTACCCTTTACCCAAGTGTTAAGTTTTCAAGTCAAAGCACGTATTCATGCCACATGTGAGTCCATGTCGTGTGCCTATAGAGCTGTCCATCAATACATAAATGGTGGAATGATTAGTTGTTGTCCCATTGAACAAGTTTTTCAAACATATATCCAAGTTAGGAACACCAATTATGCTCAAAGGCAAAAGGCATAGATAGGGCACTAAGATTTTGTAACCTGCCTTACACGTATTTGAGTTGGAGTCAACCACAAATATATGGTATATGCCTATGGCGACAAACCAAAACCAAAACCAAAACTAGTGGACAATATGAGTAATTAATCAAACAAAAAGAAAACATGGTGCAATTAACATCTTTGGGTTGGGAAGAGGGTTAATCAGATTTGAAAAAATCCTCTTAGAATAAGGGTAAATATTTATATTAGGAGTTGCTAAATTCGTTTCTTCTTCTTTATTACTATGAAATGGTTTAATTTTGACATACTTTTATATTAAAAAAATTATACTATTAATTAATTAATTAGAAATTATTTTAAATATAATTTTTAAAGTAATTATTATTAACATTATCATGCACGAAAATTTATAATAAGATGACATACTATTTTTTTTTCATTGTTAACTCATTCTAATAATAATTATATAATTGTGTTTTTCCATTAATTCATCATTTCTTTTTGCTATTCATGTTATTTATTGGCCATGTTAGCAATTTATTTATTATTCTCTTAAGTGAGATTTTTGCTGACAGTATTTTTATCAACTATGTAGGGTGTGTTTCCCTAAAAAAAAAAATGTAGGGTGTGTCTGTAAAACGTTGAAATTTCATTCAATGTGAATCCATAAAAATTCTTCGGTCACATTTTGTTTCTTGAAACATGTGAGACCGATGCCCAAATTGGTAAACAAACACTATTTTCCATTAAAAAAAAACTTGTTTTCAGAACCTTTTAAACAAAAAATAACACCCAACTCCTTATGTTTTTATTTAGTTTGAATACTATTATTGGCATACAAATAACTTGAACGCTATCCTTCACATAGTAGATAGCAAAATAACATTTGTGAATTTTAATTAAAAGGCGCCGCAGGTGGCTCTACAATCAAGGTAGATTGGAAACAACATTCAGGCAACATATTATAAACAAAAAGATGGACTTAGTAAAGAAATCCACGTAGGTAGATTCCTGTTTATTACAGAATATGTTATACATCCATACATATGTAGCAGAAAAATGTTCAGCATGCTCTGCAACACCCTCCAATTCCAAGTTTCAACCAACCCTGCAAAAAGTGTAGCAAAATAATGGTATAAACTAAAAAACGAATAATTAATTTAAAAGGTTAGTTACAACTATAAAAAATTACAAATAAAATAAGCAAAATATGTAAAGAACATAATATGTAAGGCCAAGAAATGTTAACAAAACTCTTTTCATCACACTTTTTTATTATTAGTTAAAATTCAATAAAAATCATATTAAAATATAAATTTCACTCCTTATTTAATGAGTTTTATGTATAATTTTATAAATTCTAATATATTTCATTAATATTGATTGGGTTAGAAAGAAAAAAATATTAAATAATCCTGAACAGCCATGTGTTTATAGTTTCGACTAATTTTTACTTGCACATATATTCAAGTTTTTTAATCTATGGAAAAGAATTATTAACACTTATTATGTCCTTCTTTTTAATAGAAATGTTTTTCCTAATTATAGGTTTTGTTAGCTTCCCAAATGGGCTTTGGCCTAAACCCCATAAGGAAGCCAACATAGTTGAGATGCTTATGTTTTTCTGTTGGCAATCGCTCTAATTTTATATATATATAAAATTAACACTTATAACGTGTCATGTAAAAATTAGTTGGAACACGATATTTCTGGACTATGTTATCATTTCTAGTTAAAAAGAGTGTATCAGAAAGTGTTTTTCTGATGATAAGGGCATATGAATGTTACTTGGAACAATCAGCATTGGGAGAGATAGCCACAGGAAGGGTTATTCCACAGTTCCCCGGAAGAGCCTGAGCCAGTTGTGAGTTAATGTTGATACTCTTGGAAGTGGATTTGATGCAGTTGCAAGCAGCCTTCTTGTCCTCTGAGGTTGTTGCAGCAGAGGCAAGAGCTTTAGCTCCTGAGCAACAAGCAGCTGGTGGCTGTCCACTGCCACTCACCAAGTAGCTCACACATGGCCTCAAGTCCTTGATCACATCACTGCATGAAATTGCAGCCTCTGAAGTTGTGGCGAGAAGTAGGATCAGAAGCACAAGGGTAGCTAATGCTCCTGAAGATTTCATGGTTGCTGAAAAGAGAATGATAAATGATGATGATGCTGGTATGAATTTTGATCTCGTTCTTTTTTTCACCATTTATAGGAGTTTGATCAAGGAAGCTAAAATCTGCAAGTAAGGATGGATTTGATTTGAATTTAGTTTGATGAATGAGTGCAAGAAAGAAGAAACTTGCCATTTTGAGATTTCTTTTCTTGTGTTTTGTCAAATTCATGGTTAGGTGGAAGTGGCGAATAAGGGGTTATTCAGTTTTAACAAGTAAAACAAGCATGAAGCATGTGAAAGTTCAATGGAACATAGTGTTATTTTCTTATTATGTTTTTCTACTCATGCAAGAATTTGATCACTTAACCTTCTTTAAAAAACTATTAATTGTGATGAAAGTAAACCTTGTCAGTGGTAACAGTGACAGCTTGTCTGTTAAGGAACAAAATCATGTGCAATTGTTAGCACAGGATGATTATCTGGCTCTGAATTCTGTTTTCAATTGGCAGAAGCAATAGGCCCCTCAATTGGATATCTCAACCATACATTATATAATATTCATAGTTTATATTAATTTGTACCAGAGGGTCTTTCTATCACCAGTTATTGCTTTTGATAGATTCATTTGCTTGGCTGTTCACCATTTCCACAATTATTGCCAATATTTTTGTCTGATTGAAACCCATCACACTTTTTTAAGGTTGTATTCTCATCTATCAGTAGTCACAGATACTGTTTGATGTTCAAGTAGTCTCAAGCATTATCATTAACAGGGATGTGACTGATTTATTCTTATAATTAAATATTGGCAATATTTATTGAACCTCTTTGAGTTGAACTTTAATTTCTACCTTCAAATTATTCTTATGAAGTTTGGTACCTGTCTTTCGCCCTCCGTTATGTTTAGAAGGTAAGTAAAAAAATGTAATAAAATCCTTCCAATAAAAATATTGCAAAGCGAATCATGTCTTTGGCTAAGTACACTTTCATTAACTGGGCAAATTTCTGAGGTTTTCAAAGTTATCTTAACACCACAGATGAATACGAAAAACATATAAAATCTGACGTGCGATTTCAATTTTACTTTTACCAAGCTACTGTAAGGAATTTGAAGAGGAAAACACATTGAAGGAACATTTCTCTAACATACTTCTGCTTCAAGGTTCTAAACATTTTTATTAATCTCTCAAGAAAATTATTTGAACACAAGGATTTTCCATATAGCAGGGGATTTTAATTATGGATATTGATTAACATTACATATCGCGGTCAAAATGCTCTTACATCTTCAATGGTCAAATTTTAATCCTATTCGATGTTCTCATTTTTCTTCAGAGTGATAAACTGGTTATTGTGTAATTTTGTACATGAGTTTGTCCTTGTTTTAATGCATTTTGTTTGATTTTATTGGTAAAACTCATGGAATTCTGTGAAAGTGTGATACAGGGTGAGAGTGATAGAATGCAGAAATTCAACTTAAAAGGGTTTGAAAAAGAGTTAAAAGAGAACTCTAATGAAGAGCAAGACCATGGTCTTTGGGAGAATGGTCTTGCTCATTCCAACACATCCATGCTTTGATTCTCAAGAATTGGAAAACAACGTCAGATTTTCCACAAACGGTCGTACTCATCCAAAACACCTCATCTTTTGCTTTGTGTACAAAATTTGACTCTGAATGTCTTGGTATATTGTGGGAACTCTTTTGGATTGGGAAGAAGGCGAGGGGGAAGATTGCATAGCCTTCTAATTGTAATTTTTCTTATTCCCTTCTCTTTCTCACGTATCAAAGGTTATTGTTTTATTTGTTTGTAACTATTGACTAAACCCCTCTTTTAAGGATTATGAATTATGATGTAATATATAGATGAACCCCAAGTTTACATAATTGAAATTGTCTTTATTGAATCAATTATGTTGTTCTATTGTGCCTAATTTTTTATTAGACTTAATCAATCTATAATTTAGTTATTTGTGTAATTGTGATAAATTTCACATTAATAATGAAATTATAGAACAACCGAATCCTATAGAATGAAGATTGACCAAACACATTTTAGGGATTTCTTATTATTATTCTCTATGTACTTGTGATTTCTCGTAATTTATTTCTTAATTGATCAAATTAGAATTAAATTAAGAGAAAGACTACTGAAAATGTTTGGCCAAAATCTTTTAACAAGTTAGTCATTGATAAACATTGAGAATTCAATTCAATTAATGTACAATTGGAGGAATTCAATTGTAAGATTTATTGTAATCCTATATCTCCTTATCTTATAAATTCATTGCATTGTCTCTATTTGTTCTAGAGTATTATTTTCTAACAAAGTAATTGAACACATTTGTCAACTATTGATTAAAAATAAAAATAGTTTAGTTTCTTTCGAATTAAGTTATTATGAGGGCATGACTAGTTCTTAGGGTATGATATTCGAACTTAGATTCACTATTATTATGCGTAGCATACGCTTGCACTTCACAAACATATTTTAGGTATCACAGAGCTATCAAATGGATAAGTTTAGCCTGACCTGAATCTCTCATGGACCATTTTGTTTATATATGGTGATACCTTTGCACATAAAAAGAAAGCTTAATTAATCTTTTTTTTTACAACTATAAGATGATAATAATTAAGAAAAAAAGAGTCGAGTATTAACATATATATACTTGGATAAGGAAATGCTGGCAACAGAATTTCTGATTTTTATAATATTATTTTGAGTAAAAGTTAGTCTGAATTTACTATTAATATAAAAAGAATAACAGAGATGTTCTCAAAATTCAAATTGTTATCAATGAAGTTCACTGTTGATGACATGTAGGGTTCATACTATTTCCAGCTAGACCTGCGACTCACGTGTCTTGATCAAGGTTTTTCAAATTGCACCACACTGCGGTCGAGGAACACTATCACATGTGGTGGTTTTAGTTCAATGATTCCAAAAAAATTTAAACTTTTATTTTGTTTATCATTCAATGCATATAAAATCCTTTTGGATGCTAATGATTCCTTACGCGCAGTAAGAAAACAAACTGCAGCGTCGAGTTTTGCATGGACCCATGATTTTTGGGTGTATCAATATAGCTGGTGAGAGTTAAAGATTAATCTTTTAATATTTTAAGAGACAGAATTTTGATAAGCAAATATTTTCTATATAGACGATTAGAATTGGAGATCGTTAAACTCTTGGCTATATTTCAGCATTTTGTTGATATGAGTAGAATAGAGGTCGAATCCTGTAATTAATTAAGGTTTTGGATGAAGTCTTGAATAAAAAATACAAATGATAACAACATAGGCCCAAATTTTTGGTCGTTGATAAAAAATCAATTATTAATAAAATCAAAAAATACTTTGCATCAATCCAAAAAAAAAACTTTTGACTATATATAATTAAAAGACATAATTATCTTATAAGTACATTTGGGGCCATGAGATCTAAATCCCTTGTCTTCTTATTGTGTCTTAAAACTGAAGTATATGGCTCATTATGTATTTTCACGAATGGGTTATATTTATGATTATGTGAGAAGAATAATAAGTAATTGTTACAATACAACAGATAATAGTAATAATTAGTTTCAGGTCTATATATATATATATATATAAATGGGGTTCAGAAATTTGGATTTTGGAAGTCAGAATTCTCTTTAATTTCTGTCTGTCTCCTTTCACTCTTCTTTATTCTGTTACTGTTTCTACGTAAAAATTTAAATAACTCTTCTCAAAATGAGAATAAATTCACACATATAAAGATTTCACCTGATAGTATATGCAGAAAATCTCGTGTTTATTATCTCCCCCTCTTTCTCTTTTTATAAGATATTTGCAAAATTTGATAAGATTTCACTTACTATAAAGATTTATGAGTCAAAAGGAACAGAGACAAAATTTCACATGTGAAAATGGGTATTAAAAGATCCATTCACCTTCTCATATACACAATATATATGTGTTGCCCCTTTTATTTGGTGCGAATATCGAATTCTAGCTTGAAGTAAGGTAGGTTTTTTTTTTTTTTTTTCCTTTCCCTAACATATTTTACGACTCTATCCTTATCTTCAATTTTCTCCATACCTTGTCTTTTGATAACCCAACTTGTCTCGGTTTGTCACTTTCTTTGGATCCACATGCCGCAATAATCACGAAAAAGTAACAAGATCACGAGAAACTACATTGTATTTGCCATAATAAGTAGGCTATAGTGTACGTATTTGGTAGGTTTGTCATAACTAGTGCATGCAAAGATAACGTGAATCTTGAGAGGTGTTGCTCTTAATTATATGCTCAAAGAATGTACAGAAGTCAAATAAGGATATTTTAGACAAATAAGATTTTTTGATTCGGTCTCTCTTTTTATATTCGGTGACAAATAAGATTATTTTATTATGAGAATGGTGCAATTAATTATTTTCTTTTAAAATGTGCAAATTACCATAAACCACAAATAAATTGAGTCGGGAGGGCTGAAAAAATTAAGTACAACTTCTCTTAATAAAACATTTTTTTTTCTGCACAAAAGAATAATTGATTAGCATTTGCTGGTACCGGCAAAAGAATAATTGATAACTATCAATTTAACATATTTCTGTATGTTGTTTTGTCGGATTCAAATCGTCTCTTATGAAATTGTCTTACAACATGCGAATCAAGAATTAATGCCGATACACATATTTCTTTATGGTTATGATTACGAGACTCTTGAAAAAGAATTTTATATGACTTGTAAGTAGAAACTCCAAACTTGATTACCCCCACATGCATGGGGGTACTTTTTGCATCCAATGTCCACCATTGCTGTCTGTTTTTTTTTTTTTGTTTGTCAAAGGCATATTGCCTAAAATTTACAAACCCCTTAAGTTTGGGCCTAAATCTGTTTGAACTTTGAACCAGTGTGCAATGTAAGCATCGAGTCTACAATTCGTTCAAAAAATATAAAATTGTTCCCTACTCTTCCATGCAATGACCTAAGTTCCACTTCAAAATCATTTTACACCATGTTCCAGTAATCACCACCACCTCCTTTGAAACAAGATAATCACCTAATATAAGTTGTCATTATCTCTACCAATTGTCATATCACTTCCTTACCCCCTTAATTACTTTGCCTTTTGCCTTGCAGAAAAAGCCCAATCCACCCGCTACTATCACACCGTGTTCTAGTGATTGTTGTATTTTAAAGGTATTTCAAAAGACAAGAGTTCCACGTTGTCTAGACATGTTTTGTTTCTCTTGTTTATAAATGGACTTGGGACTAATGCTTTTAAAGTAGCTAGTACAGGGTCAAAGAGATCGGTGATTTCTTAGAAGGTAAATACGTAGTAGTTCTAAAGAAGAAGAAATTAAAAAAGATTAGTCCATAATTAATTTAATTAAATTTCTAGTATATCACCAATTTAGTTCTCAAAGTATATTTCACTCTGTATCCTAAGTAGTCTTTAAAATAATAAAATTATTTAAATAGTTCTGAATATTTATCATTTAAGTCCCTAAGTTTGTGTAATTTAATTAGTAAAATTCGGGGACCAATGATTTGTTTACTATTTACCACGATCTATAGTACTTTTAGGACTATTTTTTTTAAAAAAAAAAACTATATGAACTACATAGAAGATAAGGTATTATTTTAAAAAATAAAATTGACGATATACTCATTTAATTTCTTTTCTTTTTGAACGATACTCATTGGATTTCTGTGCACACTCTGTAAAAAAAAATTATATATCTACTATCATTTAAAATTGATGCTAGGTATAATTTTCTTGATAATTATTATAAAAAGCAATATTTAGTTTACATTTTACACGATCAAGCATTAGATAATAATATATATAAAAGCTTGATAATATAAATACTTTTTTAAATTATCAATTCATATATTATATTGTGACAGTTTAATATAGTTAGTTAAATATGACACATGAACTGTTTTAGATTCCTTGATATCTATATAAAAATACATTATGAATTTACTCAATTTAACTTTCTTAATTATCTTTAAAGTTGTAAAACAACAACTATTTATTTTAGAACAGTGGTGGTGTGAAACACACTCTGTATGCAACTAAATAAATAAATAATCAAGGAATTCTTTAAAAACAAGTAAGAAAATAGTTAAATTAAAGAAAAGCAAAAAATAAAAAATAAAAGTCCTAAACAATGGGAACAAGGCATCCAAACAACGCATTCTTGAGCGTTCCCCGACGCCTCAACAGCCAAACCAGTTTCCAGCAGCTCTCTGCGCCGCCGCCCTTCGCTGCAACACTCGGCATCGGCATCGGCATCGGCGGCGGAGGGAGCTCCCTCCGCTCCTGCCTCATCTTAATGTCACTCAATTCCATCTGCAACGGAAACTTCATCACTGTCCCAAACATTCCGTTATAGCGCGAGTCTCCTCCGGCAACTCTCGCTCCTCCGGCGCCGGCGGCTCTCACTCCCGGACGGCAACCAGAGCCATGCCACGTACCCGTTGGAGGTTTCCGACCTCAACAGCGCCCGGGTTTCAACTTCTTCGGGTCGGCGCGTTATGACTTTGCCGCAGAAAACGACGTCGTTGGGGACGCCGCCGGAAACATAGTTAACAGCCGCGGGAAAATCGAACTCGAATTCTGCGGAGCGTTTCATAACGGAAATTGTTGTTGTGTTTGGATCTTGGAAGTGGTGTTGAGAATAACGAAAGTGTGACACTGAGAGAGAAAGTATATATAGTTTTGAACGAAAAGAAGGAAAAAGAAAGCAAACACATGGGTCGTGTCAGTATATAACGTTAGTGTTACGAGGTTTCTTTCTTTCTAGAATGCGTAGAGAGAGCGTGAGAGGAAAATTGACTTAGTCGTCATGGGAGTGAAGTTTTTCTTCTTTTCTTGCTTCACATGGGAGTGTGAAGGTTTCGTTAATTTGTTTCTGGGAACTCTAGAAAGCAAAGAAATATTTAATTTTAGGCTTGTAAATTATAATTTATTCAAAAGGTTTTCCATAATTTACTCCAAGTAAAAATGGGTTAAATAACCTATTTCATTTTACCAATAGAATTCAAACAATTTTCTTATTCTTAAGGTTAAATATGGTATTTTCAAAAACTTGAAGTTAGAAATTATTTTTTAGAGACCTTTGGTGTCGTCGGGGCTTAGTCAGAAATTCAGTTCAAGAGAACCAAGAAAAAAAAATTAGTAAAGAAAACTAAATTTCCACATACATAAAATATACAAAAATATTCAATATTATATATAATATTTTTTATTATAAATAAAAATGTATATAACTATATTAAGTATAAAAATAATTGTATATAAAAAAAACCTGTCAGAAAGAAAAGAAATAAACCAGATGAATAAAATAATTTTGAATAGTTATTCGTGGACACCTCAACCTAATAAATACACATTTAACACTTTTTTAACTATCTTTCTTTTTCTATCATACTTATATTTATCCTCTCTCTTTTTTTCCCAAGAGTCAACTAACATAGTGATTTTCATATATTTTTTCTCAATAATTTTATTTTTAATTTTAGGGGATCATAAAATATTTTTTTATAGTAATTTAAGTACATTTAAAAAAAAATTGGGGGGTGGGGATTATGGCCCCTGCAGGTCTACCTTTAGCTTAATCTTTGATAGGTAATCTTTTTATGGAAGATAATTTTTTATATATTAAATAGAATTATTATCCACGATGAAAATATCTCTAAATATATTTAATGTAGCTGTATAATTTACGAACTTAATAATTAAACTGAAACAATTCTATTTAAACTACGCGCTAGATAATATTCAACATTTTTTTTGGTGATCTGACAATATTCAACATGATTGGTTTAAGTATTTTTTAAAAAATGTTTTTTGGGTTTTTGGTTACTAGAAGATTTTGACATACATTTGTTAAGGATGGGTTTGCTTCCATATCTACACATATTTTAATGTGTGGGTAGAGATTCGGTGTGAAAAAAGTATTTATTTATTTGTTTGTTTTGATTTTGACATCACCAACAGAGGAGGACAGAGGGCATTGTGGGACTATTTCTCATCAATCGGAAGGAAAAGGTTGACTTAAACCTGGCTTTGTTAGTGCATTAACATTGCATGGATTTGAGCTTAAACCACCAGATTTTTTATTAATTATCTTGTGTTTCAAGGTTTGTGATAGAAGGTTATTAAGGACAACGGAGTTGTAGTGTGTGACAGGTTGACAAAAACGAGTGTTTGATTCAATTATTCTAGATTTTCTTCAATTCTCGGAGAAATTTTTAAATAATAATAAACAATAATTTCTTTAAATAATTAAATCAATCTCTCTCCAAACATGTCCATTTCATGAAGGGTACAAATTTTAATCTATGAAATATGGATTGAATTTTTCTAAAGTGCAATCTTCAATTTAGAAGATAAAGTGTCTATATTCTAATTATTCATAATAATAAATAGTTTCAATCATTATAATTAATTTTAATTTTTCACATTAAATTTATCTTTTAAAAAAAAATATGCCATCTATAGTTACTTATTATCAACTTCTTCATCATTATTATTGTAACTGTAATTGTCATCATTATTATCATTTTATGGTAGTATTGACCATAATAATAATGATAATAATGTTGAAGGTAATAATATTTATAGTAATATAATTTTTTTTGTTTTTTAGAGAGCAAAACTAATGTGACATATTTGAATTAATGGTAAGTTGGTAACGATTTAAATCATTTATTATATATTCTCAATGTTCAAGATGTGCGCAATTACCCTCTAAAATATAGACTGCACTTTACATGAACCTAATCCATGAAACATATTTTTGTAAATACATTTCACGCAAGTTGTGTTTAACATTTTGAACCAAACATTGGAAGTTAGTTTATCGAACCAAAATTACTTTTTTTTCTTAAATAATTTTTGGTCCCTATATTTAATTTTTTTGTTTTGCATTTGTTTGGATAATTTTTTCTATTTTTTTTTTCCTTTTGAGGAGTAAATGACTATTTTAAGCCTAACTATCCAACATGAACCAATCATGGATTCGATCATAAAATTAATCTAACCATACCCTCTTACTTTTTGATTAATAATTAATTTTATGAATATTTATTTATATTTAATATTCATTTAACTAGTGTGTTAAGACATCATATATCTCATTAAAATATAATAAATAACCTATTAGTTAATGTGATAATATCAAATCAAGAAAAAACATTGCATTTGAAAATACACGTTTTCCCCTATAAACAGAGCATACTATACTAATTCAGGTAAAAGGGATGAGCAACATGCTCATCTTAAACTGTTATTCTTGCTCGGTTCATTAATGAATTTATTTCAAAAGTTTCCACAAGATGTAATTTACCTATCTGCCCATGAATATATATAATAAAAAAAATCACTGGTCAGTAGTTAATTAGTAAAAAAGGAAAAAAGAACAGTGAGTCATAAAATTTGAAAGAACAGTCAAGTTCATCATTCATCACTAATGCTGATCCAACTTTCTCTCCTTGCTACATAAAACAGAACAGCAAACACCTAAGACCCCAACATAAACATCGATTACAATGTTAATCTACCAACAACCATCTCAAGACACCATTTGGTAAAAATTTAATCATATTAGACAACACCTTAAGTTGCAACATCAATTGAAATCAAGAATTGTTTAAATTGATGTAAAAACCAGTATTCTTTGACAACTACAATCACTCATCACAAAACAATAGGCTTTCAGGAGCCAGCCCTACACATGAATTGGACACTATAAACCAAATTAAAAGTAAGAAAATATTTGCTTGAATAGCTTCTTTTTTTCTTCTTCGTCATTTTCATGAAAAAGGAAGAATGCAACTACACTTATTGAACTGTGTTGCACATGCCAGGGTTTCTAACACACCAAAGTGGCTGAATAGGCTCAGCACCTATTCCTCTACTTACCATTCTGCTTCTCCATTCATTCAATCTATCTGTGGCCTCTGCATATCTCTTCATACCCTTTTCATCCCTATTTCCTGACCATAATGACTCAGCCAACGCAGAAGTTCTTGGCCAAATTCTTCCATCCAAAACAGTAGAATCAGCTTGTTCTGTCCAAAGTGCCACTTCCCCACCCAAAACCAACTTTGCTTCTTCCTCACTCAACCCATATGCTATGTCATAATTGTATATGGTTTGCCATGTCTTGAAAGGTCCACACCAAGAGCCACCGTTGTCTTTGTTATCCCCATTTTGCTGATCATAGATACTATTATTCCCTACAAAGTCACCATGGCCACAATCCAGATAGTAGAAGTCTGATGACGACACAATGGTGCGATACCCCGAGGAAACAATCCTTTTGGTGTTGTTGTGTCCATTGTTCCATGTCTGCAAAACCACATGCTCCTTGGGAAGAATTGTGGATGGCACATGGACTGTTTCACTTAGCAAAACATCTTCCCAATAGACGACGGTTCGGTTGAGGGACACTATGAAAGGGAGAGTGTTGTTGATGAACTTCTCAAGAACTTGGCTGAGAGTTCCACCATTTGACAGATACTTCTGAATTGTGGGATCAGTTTTCCAGCAACCTGGTACAATCTCATCAGCACCTGAGTGGTAAAATGGTTCTGGAAACAACGTTGTCATGTCACGAATTACGTTCTTTAGGACTTGGTAAGTCTTGGGGTTTAGAGGGTTCAAATGACCTGTTCCTGGTTCTGCAGCAAGAATGTCACCTTCTGCTGGCCACCAGAACATGTTGGCACAAGCTACAATTTCAGGGTAGGCTAAAGCCCAAGATCCAGTGTGCCCTGCCATTATGTGGTTCCTTATTAGTCAATGATCATCACAATTCTTGGAATCACTATCTTGTAAAAGTGAAAGAGGAAATGATAGCTATATTTTTCAATCAGAATAAGTAACACTTTGAAAACAGTGTTTGAAACTTGGATATATAAAAAAAAAGCCTAATTAATTTGTTAGTTGTCCTTATGATTATAATATTTAATAAAGGACAAAACTTAGTTACTGTTTGGTTGTTCTCCAATCAGAATTAGAGTTTTATGTCAGAAATGTATGTTGACTTTTATTGCAAACCTTTATTAAGATGAAATTAACTTCAACTAATTAGAGAACATGACCAAAAAAACGTAAGAAATTGTATCCAAGTTTTATTCATTAATAAACACTAACTCCTAATAGACAAAATTTATGCCTTATCAGCAGAGACACTAAGGATCACAATAGAAGGAGGGCCCCCCCAATTAGCCAATAAAAGTAAGATTCCAATCTTCTTTATCTAAGAGATCTAAGATCCAGCTTAATAGCTCAGACTCTTCTTTAGTATAAAAAGTTGCATTGTTGATCAGAATGAAGACCTAAACTTTAACATTTTTTTTTTGTTACAAAGGAAGTGTATTATGACCTGGTTTGGGGAGGGGGGTCATAAGCTTAAGTTTAGGCAAAGTGACCTAGCTCGAACTCAATTCCTGGATCAAGCAGTTCCAATGGGACACAGTGACAATTGATGTTTCAGATATTTTCAACATAAACTTTTGGTATCAAAATTCATCAATGTTTGGACTTTTCTAGATAATGCACATATTGGTTACTATATGGCAAGTGTATGTCCCTTAACTACCCATTGGTTAGCACTCTGACAGGAAAAAAAAAGTATAAACATACTTAAAAACAGATTCCTATATTTCAAAAACGAGCATCTTAAAAGACACAAAAGGCAACATAAGGGGGGGACAAGAAGTAATTAGTGCGATTCTTGCTTTTGATGAGAAACACATCCCCTCTTTATCTGTTATTAAGTTCTGTCTGTCTAAATAAATAACATAACTCTTCCAAAAACTGCCACTGATAGAAACAAACATTTAGGAATGTTGAATTGTTGATATACACAAATTTTCAAAAATCTTATTCGTTCTCGTATATTTATAGTTATTAATACACAAGTTCTAACTTCGCCTATTTGGTTTGAGTTTGACAAACACAATTAACACCGATACCTCACAAAACCAAAATGTCATCTAGGATTTACTGGAACAAGGTTCTGATGAAAAAAAAACAACTATTATTATGAAATTATTGAAATTAAACAAGTAGTAGACTATCTTATGCAACTTTGAAAGGAGATTATGATTAAATATTAATCAATTAATCCAGCACTGTTATTTACATACAACTTGTGAATTCATTGAAGTAACAAACATACAGAAAGAAAGAAACAGGCAGGGTAACAATCAAACACATGTCAATTAATTCACTAATTTAGCATTCTTGTTGAAGCTGAAATCTTTCTAATGCAACTTGTGCCCCAAATAAGGAGACAAACAAAAACCAATCAAACCTCAAAAGAAAAGGGAAATTGAACTAACCAGGTGAGTCAATCTCAGGCATAACACGAACCCCATGATCAAGACCAAACTCCACAACCCTTTTCACATCCTCTGGTGAGTACACCATGTGAGAGGCATAAGCACCCTTTTCAGCCAAAGCAGGCTCCGAAGGAAGGACCAATGGGAAAGACTGCGAGTCCGTGACGTGCCAGTGGAACACGTTGAGCTTGTTCATGCTCATGGCTTCCACTGTCCTCAACAAGTCCTTCACTGGAAAATAGTTCCTTGAAGTGTCAAGCATGATGCCACGGTGGGCGTAGAGCGGGGAATCCCACAAGTGGACCCCCACTGCAACGCACGTGGGGTTGCCCCATGCGAGCTGGGAGAACGTCTCCAGGCCTCGCATGGCTCCCCACGTGGTCTTTGCAGTGAGGGTGGCTGAGGAGGAAGAAGGGGGGATGGAGAGGGTGTAGGACTCGTCCACGTCGTGGACGAGTCCTGCACCGGGATCAAGGACAGTGAGGGTGAGGGAATTCAGTGGTGGGAGGTTTGTGGAGATGTTCACCCCTGGGGGGACAAGTGGGTGGTGGTGCTCGGATTTTACGAGGTTTTGGTAGCGGATGATGGCGGCGGAGAGGTGTTTGTTGTGGTGGGGAGTTGTGGTGGTGATGATGGTGAATGTGGAGGCAATGAGGGTGGCTTGGTATGGTGGGGCCCACGTGAGGTTTCTTGGTTTTGGCCACACGTTGATGATTGTTGTTGAGTGTGCATTGTTCACTGTTATTAGGCATGACAACATGAAAAGTAGTAGTAAAAAGAGTGTTGGTTCTAGTTTTGTCATAGTAATGGTGTTGGTACGAGGCATTGATGCTTGTGTTTGGAATGCTATTGGTTTATGGTTGAGATGGATTAATATGGAGTTACTGTTATATTTATATACGAGAATTAATGTGTGTTTTGAAAATGGATTGAAGTGGTTTATTTAAGAGTCAGCAGCTTCATCGGCCAGATAGTTCTTGTTTTTCTGTTGTTTGTTTGCTTGTTGGTTGGACTATGTGCACTTGACACTTCCTTTGGTTTCATTGGAGATTCATCTAGAAAGGAACAAGTTAAGAGTAATGGACTGCACTAATATTATATATTGCTAATAATTGTTTATGCGTTAATGACATCATAGAACAAAGAAGCATGTGGTTTAGACGTTTAGGATTCAATCTTTAAATCGATTTGTGTATAAAAAATATTTCTTAGAAGATGTGAATTATTTCTTTAAAATTTCAGTACTTTGAGATATTAATATTTGATTCTTGACTAGAAAACATCAAATTTCCAAAAAAAAAGTAAATAATAGATACACCACCCAGTGTAAAAATGTTTTACACTAAAGTATAATTAATTAATTAATTAACTTTTATAATAATTATTTTGAAAATCATATTGAAGAGTCATTAATTGACCGTGTAAAAACAATTGCAACATATAATTAAATGCATGTTAAACTCTTTAAATTATGGATGGAATAACGAATGTTTATTTGAAATTGCTTTAGATTGTGATCCTTGAATATATTTTCTCCTATGGAGTTACTATTTTTTTAAGGTTCCATTCATTAAAAGTACGTCACTCCCTGCAGTTAAGCTAAAACTGTTTAGTGATCTTAATCATGATTCATGATGCAATTAATTGTTTAGTTCTTCGCCGGCGTGCAAGGCAAATCGATTTTGTGCTAAGTTTGGTCTTTCTACAAACATATATATGTCTTTGATAGTGGTCAAAGAGGGTAAATGTCTAACTTACGGCTCTACAAAATACAGGAGCCATATTCAAAAAGTCACGGATTATTGTAACCATCTTTGCTTTGTCTCCTTTCATTCTCTCCACTATTTAGTCTTTAGTCAAGTGAGATTGATTCAACTTGCCAAACTTGGCTACCCCTTTCGATCTCAAGGCTTGTCCTACAAACTTATTATTATTTTAAAGTTTAAATATATTTTTATGTTTGTAATAAATGATTAATTTTTGTTCTGAGTCTTTATTTCAATTAAGTAACAAGAGAGATTCAAAATAAAAAATTTAACATACCAGAATCTAATACAGTCAAAAAATTTATTAGAAACTCGAAATAAAAACGAATCATTTAACATATTTAAATCTTATATTAGAAAATAAAAATGATTTGATATTAGAAGTTTCACTCTATTCTAACCACTTGGACTAAGCCCCAAAAGCCTAAACGACATCAAAACACTACTATATATAATCTTACAAAAAAAAATGAAAAATTATACGTGAAAAAGATTCAAAGTGACAGGCAAATAAAATTGTTTAACAGAAGATTAGTGGGCCTTCTGTGTTTTAAGTTGATTTTGTTCTTTCCGTTCCTTGACTCTTGGCTACATTAATTGTAACTACTATACATTTGGATTTTTTTGGGTACGGAAAAAGTTGCCGGCACTGCACAATGTGTTCGGATTTCATTTGAAAACACTCAAAAGATGACATTATTTCATTAATACTGGCCGGCTTTAGTGTTCCATTTTCTTATTTCTAGATGCTGACTACTGTTCATTAAATAATTAAGATTAGGCAGATACTAGTTAAGGTTTTTCTTTAATTAATTACTTGCTTTTCAGAAAAAATGATGAGATGCGAAAAGGGGTCTAGGTTACCGCGCGGGAAGAATCAAAATTATTCCATGTTGGTATTGCAGAAATTGTGTTTCTCATATCTGAATAATAAATATTTAATTTGTGGAATATGTCTACAGAACTATTTCTGAAAATTAATAACTACCATCATAAAAAAAAGAATTTAATGGCATTGACAAAGTTATTCAATTAGAAATATCTGGTAATATGACTTTTAAGATAATTTTATTAAAGTAAACAAATTTATCTTAAATGATGGTTTATAATTGAATGATGGTATAAAACTATTTATATATTCTTTTTTCACAAAAAAAAAATAAAGATAAAGACGAATGATATCTCATAATCATAAGGAAACAAATAAATATATAATGTCTTTAATATCTTCATATAATTCTTGATCTCTATGAAATTCTCAATTGCATTTTTCATCCATAAAATATTTTATTACGCAACATCTGAGAGCACTACAAAAAAACACATGATTTAGAGACCAAATAATTTGGTCTCTAAATCGTTACATTCGGTCACTAAAACTGTTAGCCACCGAAATAGAGATCAATTCATCTGCGTCGCAAAAACCTAGTTGCTAAGCCTTAGCGATCGAATACAAATTCAGCCGCTATTTAGCAATCGAAGTGTCCAGAAGCAAGTAAATAAAATTCAGTCGTTGCTTATTTGATGCTATTTTGCTTGGACCAAATCAGTGATCCATAAAGTCGGATGCTAATTTAGTCGCTAATGAATAATTAAATTTTAAATATAAAATATATTAAAATTAATTTAATCGCTATTGAATATTTAATTTTTAAAATAAATTAAAAATAAATGCATTCAGTCGCTAATTTTATAATATAAAATGAATTAAAAATATAATCTGCCTCTAATTCGGTCACTATTTAATAATTAATTTTTAAATATTAAATAAATTAAAAATCAAATTCTATTGCTAATTAATATTTAATTTTTATATATAAAATAAATTTAAAATAAAATTCGTTCAATACTTAGTAATGAATTTTAAAATAAAATAAATCGGTTGCATTACAAAACAAAAATATGGTGTATTTTTTGTTTTTTCATTTATTACATTTTGACCTGTTTAATATTTATCGACTATATAATTAAACTTATAAATAAAAATAGACATTCATAATGTGTAAATATATCTAATAACAAAGTTCTAATTTAAATTGATAAAGTGCAAATTCAAAGTTTTTGAAAAATAAAATGCAATGTCAAAGTTTAATAAAGTTCAACAATCTCATTCATACGAAGGAAAAAGGGAAGAAAGAATGAATCCAATCACACGAGATGGATAAAGGCATGTAGGTGGAGATTCAAAAAACAAACTGAAATAAAATAGGAGGCCTATCCTAAGATGAAAAGGAACAATCTAAAAAAAATGAAAATTTTCATGCATAAGAAGTTTATTGATTTTATTCTTGAGTTTGGAAGAGAATCATGGTAAACCTATCATATCTAATCTAAATACTTAAAACTTCAATAGATGGAAAGTAGACAACTAAATCTCAAAATATATAACAACACATAAGAAGATGGAGATACCCTTAGTTTTTCCCAAATGCTTGGATTGAATTTAAATCACAACATTCCAATCTTGTCATATCATATTCAAAACAGGAGAAACTGAGAAAATAACAATAACAAATTCTGTTTATCTACATAAAGGAAAGGCTAAAAATATAAGTTACCCAATTTTTGAGTCATTCTTCCCCACAAGAATCTTGCATTGACTTAATTTGCTAGTGATGAAGTGTTGCTTAGAGAATCATCTCGTAACTCTTTCCAGTCAATCAATCAATGCTCAACATCATACGGAATTTCCTGAATTAATAAATATGTCTGTCAATATATAAAATATTGTAACACTATTAGCTAATGAATATATTTCTTACCAATTTTAGCTATATATTAGAAAAATCAATGGATTCAACATCTACCTAATGTACATGGTCCAACAACCTTTCACGCATAACTTGTAATGCTATCATCTTCATAACTTCCTCACTCATGGTAAATGGATCTTCTTCCTAGGATCGTTGAATTGTCTATGCATAAGAAACAATTAAAAAGCCAGAATTTTGTGATTGGTTAAGTTTTCAAGACAATTAAACTCACTCATGGTAAATAATCTATGAAAACCTACAAGGTTCAAGTTTTCCAGATAATCAAAAGAGCACTATATCCCTTATGGAAATAGAGGATTTTGTGATTGGTTAAGTACACTGCTTGTTACCAATGGCCAATAAGCATACCAATATATGCATACAAATATTTTTAAAATTCAAAGAAATACTAGAAATCCCAAAGTACTTTCCAACTATTAAGTTAAGCAACAATCAAAATTTAATGAATATCCAACTAACTGGGATATAACATGAATGTTAATACATGAGCAAGGCATATTATTCATATCAACCTTTCTGTAGATTCAGAGGTATGCCTTCTAGGTAAATACAACCAAATCCAAATTTGCTAGAACAAGTAAAATAGGAAAATTGGGAGAATCTAAAATATGAACTCTTGCAAAGGATGATGATCATAAGTGGTAACACAAGTAGAACAACATAACACAAAAACAATTATTTATTTTGTCTACTATTTGGTAGTTGATGATTTGGTAGTTGATGAGAAAATAAATGGAAAGTTTGTGGTGTGAAGACAAGTTTTGGAAACACAACTTTTATTATAGTGTAGAAACTGTTGGGTATTCGTTAAAAAAAAAATGTTGGGCATGCTAAGGCAAGATGAAAAGATTAAAGCCTATGCATCAAGAATATTAGGCATTTATTTTGTCTACTATTAGGAATTCTTGAACTTATTTGACTTCCTCGCCTATTAGATATTAATAATTAATAGAGTTTTATTATTCAAATGGCTTAGTGTTGTCCTAGTTTATTTTTTGTTTCACAATTTATTTTATTTAAACTTTCTTATTTAACTAGTCATATAATCTTCTATTGTTACGGATCACATTAAAATTGTATATGTTCCTCAATATTAGATATAGTACAAAATTATTAAATTAAACACCAATTTAAAATGATTTTTACTACAATTTTCTTAAATATAAAATAAAACAATTCAAACATATTTCTTAATTATTACCAACCATAATTAAGTGCCGAAATAAACAAAGGATACTTTCTGTAAAAAAATAAAATAAAATGATACTTTATAAAATCTGAGGATTCCTATGATTGTAGGACATTTATTCAAAGATAAGAAATTACTTCTCGTTTTATAAAATGTAATAGATAAAATTAAATTCACGCAACGAGAACTTTGTATTATATATATATATAACAATTAACTGACATAAAAAATACATTAGTCTATTTTACGTTTCGGGCTTGCTAATAAAATAAAACTTATGATAAAGAAATACTTTGACTAATTAGTAATTACTACAACATTTTAAGTGGTCTCCCCCCTCCTCCCCATTTTTCCTATTGAACACGAGCAATTTTAACTTGAGTTCCTTATTTGCAATTCTCCCAAAAAAATTATAGGTTTAATTTGGATAAACTTCTTCATAAGTATTTATAGGAAAAGAAAATAAAAGAGCAAAATGAATTTAGTTTCTCCCATGAGTTATAATCAACTTATGCACTTTAAATTTTTATAAAAGTTTTCTCTTTTAACTTTTCCAAAAGTTATAATTAAGTTATGCACTTTATATTTTTATAAAAGTTTTTTTATTTTAAGTTAATAGAGAAGTTTAATTATTTTACCTTATTATTTTCTTTTTCTAAGAGTATTTATGGAGAAATTTATCCAAACAAAAAAGTTAATATAAAAAGGAATAGGTTAAACAATGAGTATAAGACTAGTCCTCAATTTAAATAATAAACCTTACGACATGATAATATATCTATGAACCTCAAAAAATGACTATGAGCACTTCATAGAAATTGATTGAACTCCAAGCACTTTCAACACGGACATTGACATCCCTGTAAGGAAATCCACCACAATTCAACATAAGCCCAAGTGCATCAACTAAAATGATATTTTAACAATTATTTTACCCTTGACTTCTAAAGGATGTTGAACTTTTTGGTATAACAAGATACTTACCATAAATGATTGAGGTGACCATGAGTTGGGTTGGTTCGAGATTAGGAGGTATTTTGGTAGAAATTAATTGATGTTAATCCAATTTAATTGGTTTGATTTTGTTTGATTTTAAAAAATGACAATTTGAATTAAACTAACTGATCACATTTGGATGGGTTTCGATAGGATCATTGAATCATCTAAAAAAAATATTAAAAAAAGAAAAAATAGAGAAAGAAAAAAAGAAAATCATAATAAAATAAAAGAAAACCAATGGATAATATTAGAAATGAAATTATGAGAAATGCTAGCAACATAATTTTTAACACATATACTATTTTTATGGATTAAAATTGATTGAAAATGAAAAAAAAAACTATGCGAGTCTCACATTATGTTTAATAATTCTCACTTTTGATTTTATAATTTTCAATAATTTTTAAGATTTTCAATAATTTTTAAGAATTAATATATATGCACTTAGATCGACATCCAATCACAAATCATTGTTTTAATTACTTTAAAATAATTATTTTAAAAAATAATAAATCTATCTTACATCATGAGTTATAATTAAATGACTATGTAAAACTTTTTACATCAATATATAATCTTTTTTCTTTTAAGTTTTAACCAAATTATGTTTTAGGAAATACTCTCAACAATTAATTTTTTTCTAAAGTAATGAGTTCAGGTTTGTTGAGATTCTACATGTTAAGATTGTTCATATTCTACATGTTGGGATCTAGGTTGAATCCATGTCATTTACAGTGATAATATAACATTATTTTATAATATATATATTGATTTTTTTAAAAATAAAAAATCTTAGATAAACCCTGAAAGATATTTCTTCCACAAACAAGTACCTCCCAGGACTCACAGCAAAGAGCCCTGAAGTTGTGATGTTCCGCCTTACCCAAATTCCTCAACCAGGACACCGATTGTCCTAATTCGGGTAATTGCTAGCTACTTCATGGCTATTGTGTTCACATTGTGGTGGTAATAGCCACAAGTTTTTCACATCTCTTCACACAGAGAACCAAAAAGGTTTCATCTTTTCACCACCCTTATCCCAAAGCTTTTTCATTTTTGGTGGGTTTTTTTCTCGTTCTTATTTGTAGCATATTTTAAGGTTTGTTTGAAGGGGTTTTAGCAGCTATTAATATCTGTGTTGTTCCATTTGGAGGACCAACAGAACATACAAAGGTTGTTCTTTTTGTTCTTGTTAAAAAGATGCCAACTTTGATTACATCTAGGTTTCTTTTGCTTGTTGGAGAGTCACTCCACATGAGAAGGGGTTTGGCCACTTCTAGGTCTGTTTTATTGCACACTAGTAGTGTCCAGTGTATGAGCCAGGTGGAACCTCATCATGGTTCCGTCACCCTCTCTAGCATAGGTTTGCAAACTGAAACTGAACCTAGAAACAGAAGCAAAACAAATAAGGTTAAGCCATTGGGTTCACCCTCTGAGAATCTCAAGAGCAAAGGGAAGCCCTTCGGCATTAATGAGAAGAAAAAAACTTTTAGGGTTGTAGAGAAACAGCAAATAGAGTCTGCCCCTTTTGCTGCAAATTCATTTTCAGAACTTGGCCTCCCACTTGTGTTGATTGAGAGGCTAGAGAAGGAGGGTTTCACCGTTCCAACCGAAGTTCAGTCTGCTGCAGTTCCCACCATTCTCAACAACCGTGATGTCATAATTCAGTCTTACACGGGTTCGGGGAAGACGTTGGCTTATCTGCTTCCTATACTCTCGGTTGTTGGGCCACTGAGGGGGGAAATTGGTGAAGGTGACAGTGATGGCGGGGAGTGTGGGAAGAAGTTGGGAATTGAAGCAGTGATTGTTGCTCCTTCTAGGGAGCTTGGAATGCAGATAGTGAGGGAGTTTGAGAAGGTGCTAGGAATGGATAACAAGAGGGCGGTTCAGCAGCTTGTAGGGGGTGCAAACCGAACCAGGCAGGAAGATGCTCTCAAGAAAAATAAACCTGCAATTGTTGTTGGCACGCCTGGTAGGATAGCGGAGCTCAGTGCATCCGGGAAACTTCGAACTCACAGCTGTCGATTTTTGGTATTAGATGAAGTTGACGAACTCTTGTCGTTCAATTTCCGGGAAGACATGCACAGGATATTGGAGCATGTTGGGAGGAGATCAGGTGCAGACCAAAACTCAGATTCTAGAAAGGCCGAGCGACAGTTAATTATGGTTTCTGCAACTGTGCCATTTTCTGTTGTAAGGGCAGCTAGGAGCTGGGGTTGTGACCCACTTCTTGTCCAAGCTAAGAAAGTTGCCCCACTTGGAACTGTCTCTCCCTCTGAGCCTATCAGTTTGTCTCAGTCTTCACCCAGCTCAAGCCCTAGCTTGGCTATGCCATCTCCAGCAGCAGTAGAGAGTCTACCTCCTGCATTGAAACACTATTACTTTGTAACAAGGGTGCAGCACAAAGTTGATGTGTTGAGAAGGTGTATTCATGCACTGGATGCCAAATTTGTGATAGCCTTCATGAACCATACTAAGCAGCTAAAGGATGTTGTCTTCAAGCTGGAGGCCCGTGGGATGAAAGCCATGGAGTTACATGGGGATCTTGGGAAGCTTGCTAGGTCAACAACTCTGAAGAAATTCAAGAATGGTGAGGTGAGAGTTCTGGTGACAAATGAATTATCAGCAAGGGGTTTGGATGTGGCTGAATGTGATCTTGTGGTTAATCTAGACTTGCCGACAGATTCAATTCACTATGCACACCGAGCTGGCCGAACTGGTCGGCTTGGTAGGAATGGTACAGTGGTAACCATATGTGAAGAGTCAGAAGTGTTTGTTGTGAAGAAATTGCAGAAGCAGCTGGGAATACCAATTGCATCCTGTGATTTTGCAGAGGGGAAGCTACTTGTCAGTGAAGAAGAGAAAACAGTAAGCACTTCTGAAAGATGAGGTGTTATATTTTTGCAACTTGTTTAGGCAACAATGCAGTTTCCATGTTCCATGTTTTATTCTTCATATTGCTTCTTACCTATTGTACTTATTGACAATACTTGAGTGCACATTAGAAGCTTCCTTGTATTTTACATTTTAAGTTTAGTATATTGATAAGGGTATCTGTTTCACACTGCTACTGCTTATAGATAGAGATTTTGCCTGAATGTTTATGAACATGCGAACAACTTAGACACAGATTACTTTAGAAAACATGATTTCTATGAAATCAGTATTCTTTTGTTCTTTTTTCCAGTTGGATGGAAAACATCAGTCACAGAAAATTGCTCCTCTGGTGAACAGAAGAAAAATGGTGGGAATTAGCAAGGAAAAACCAAAGAAGAGAATTATGAGGGTGCATAAAAAACTGGAAGGGGAGAACTATGGGAAGTAGTGTGATGAACGAGTTAGCACAAAGTATGGAGTACTGAACTACTGATATATAAATAATATGAGAAAGAAAAGAAGGTAAAGGGATTCAAAAGGGCAAGTGAGTGAGCATTAAAAGAAAGACAGATAAGGACTAGACTGGTAGACATGTAAGAAAATGGTGTCATCCATGTTAGATAAGATGTGCAAAAATAGGGTGTAACTGAAACAGTATTGGTTAGCAGAAAATTTTATACCCAAAACAAAGGAGAGGATGAAATACTGAAATTATGAATCTGTAGTCTGTAATTAAAGGAATAAGGTTATCATATACAAATCTTGTATAAGTTAGTATACCATTCAATTCAAATAACAGAACCTTTATTCAGAAAAGGAAGAAAAATCCGTTATGCATGATGAAAGATTCACACTGTCTTGAAGTCTTGGGGTTCAAGGTGTAGGTTGACCACAAATTCTGTTATTTTATAATAGTAATTGCTACTATAAATTGATGTACCCGGAAAACTACTAATTAAAGGTCCAAATTCTGTTATTACAGGTGTAACTAGTATTTTGGTAACCCATTATTTCTGTTATTGCTTGATAAGTTCTATGTTTTTGTGGTTATGAATAGGCGGTCTCTGTGTGGATTTAAAATGTTGAACAAATATTTTGAGGTTCCAACTAGACTTGGGGTGGGGGGGCCTTGATTTATGCTATTTCCAATCTATAATCAAAACATTCCCTTGAGTCATGAATTGACAATCTTATGGAACTCTTTGGATAGCACACTAATTGTGACCTTTTTTATTTGTTTAGACTCCTTATTGACTGTGATTAAAACTTTATTCTTGTGGAATTGGTTGGGAAAGTAGACAGGGAGAATGTTAATATAGGTGATAATTGAGCAAAAATTGGAAGTTAAAAGGGGAGAGACGGAAGAAAGGGTACACAGGGTTTACAAGGGGGAAACTTGAATAATAAAGTATTGGAAATGGATGGTAGGCAGTTCATTTTACTGTTTTCTTTTTGACAAACATAAAAAAATTGAGTCTTAAGTAGAACTAGAAGGAATGATAAGGGTTAATTTGGTTACCAGGTTCAGGTTTTAGAAAAACACCTTATAATGTCAGAGATTTGAATGAGAACTGATTTTTCCCCTATGGTATCCCTGAGTTATTTTGATAATTTGAATCAGAATCAAAAAATGAATCCTCATTAAGAGAACCCTAAACCAAGCCTGTACCAGTGTGGTCACAACCTTGATCAGGGAAGAAGTCACTTCAATAGCTGCGGATAATTGGAGAAGTGCAGCCCCTCAACCTATATAACTTGGATACACAGTTCTAACTTATCCTATTCATTCACCATCCCATATTTGATTCAATAATCTCCTATAGTTAGTGATAATTGTTACATTGTAACAAACTAATTAGTTATGCCTATCAATACCCCCTAGCCTTTCTTAAAAGATCCACCTGATCAGCACTTCCATGTCACCCTATGTTAGTAAATGAGTTTATGCATCACATGTTAATTGCATTTAGTATGAATAGGAATTAGTATTTAAAAAGTAAGTGTAAAACTCACTCTTTTTTTATTATCAAGTTATTTGTGTGAAATATTCTCCAGTTTTATCGATAATTAATTTTTATTAGAAAATTTAACTGATCATCCTTAATGAAATCTTTCATCTCAACCTAAAAATGGTTCCCACATAATCTATTAAGTATTAGCAGTCTATATATGAAGTACAACACAATTAATTTTACTAAAGCAATCCCATGTATCTCTTTCACTCTCTTTTCTTCACTCTCTTTTCTCTACGTTCAACGTGATAAATAAGATCCAAGAAAATCTACTAAAACAAAAGGGGCATGAAAAATGTACATTTTACATGGTTCCAATATTTTCATTTATATTCAAGGTAACCGTTTGATATCAAGGCTAGAAGGAATTGGCACCTGAAGTTTAATTATTAAATCTTCAAATTGTGAAAACAATAAAATAAAAGATGGATATAGAATTTTGTTCAAGTGCACAGTCACTCATTCCACGATGGTATATATATCCCATCCGTAGCTGTTCTGCCACTAAGTTGAGTCTTGTATTCCAAATACGAGTTAAGAGTGAGGGGAAGGCTTTACTTATTTCAGAATCAGTATGAACCACTAACTTAAACTCGGATTTATAGTGCCAAGTCACCTAAGAATTTATCAATTCGAACACAAATTATAAAGTTTGTCATGTTTTACAGTAGACATTTGGTTAGGTTCAATATAAGAGTTTAAAATCCATGAAGGCTATACTAATTTCATGCTCATCTAGGCTAATGTGGAAACCACACCATTTTAGCAAACTCACAATAGTTGCTTTCAATAGGATCCGTATATACACATTATTTATTTTTATTTTCTCAATACAAACAACTCTACGCAATAAATCTTTGTTTGTTGCTTCCAATGGATCTCACTAAAATGTTTTTAACACATCTACACATTATAATAATAATTTCAGACTTTTATTTCTTTATTTTTTATTGAGTAGCAACGTTGCTTTGCCTCAGCAGCAACATTTTCAGCACTACTATAGTGGGAGTTGCTATGCTTGCACGGTGCTAGCTCTGACAAATTGCTTCCTTGGTGCCCTGGTGTGGATGTTCTAATCTAGGGTATGACTCGCTCCCAAACTAAGAATAACACCATATTTGATTTTAAACCACCTGTCAAATCTCATGTGAACACATTTTATGAGGACAATCCAATCACATTTAAGAGAAAATGCTTTCTTATAAGACTCTTTGTACTTTAGCCAATTTAATAATTATACCTTATCACACTAAGCTAACTTCAACCAGAGTTGTTCCTTTGACACATAGTAGTACTTTATTTAAAGAGAAATTTAAGCTCATTGGAGAGCATGTATGGGTCCCATTTCAATTCAGAGTTGTGGGCTATAGCAACCGATTCTCTTGCTTTTGAGTGGGCCAACATAATAAAAAATAATATAAAAAATAAAAAATAAAACATTTAATTGTAGTACATTTTTATTCATATTAATTTTAAATAACTCAAACATTTTGGTCATTATAAGAATGTTTTACTATAATGTTATGTTGTATGTATGGCCACACAACCTTTATTTATAATGAGTAAATATGATCAATATTGATTACATAAGATCAATCTAATAATGATTAAATTACTAATGTTTAATCATAAATAAGAGTGTATTATGTAATCTTAACACTCTCTTTCAAGTTCACGAGCTTGTCACAAATGTGATCAATTCGATAAAAACTAAAGGTGAGAGAAGACAAGTGTGACGCTCATCAAAGATGCGTCACGCGTCATGCACATGAACTTCACACGCCAGGGTCCTACAAGGGGCCGCATGCAGTGGTGTTTTTAGTTGGATGCGCACGTGAATGGTGTAACGGTCTTTGGTAGTGAAGCATGTGTATTGTTCAGCCGTGAAAAAATCAAAAAGATCCACTGGGGATTCCTTGAGGCGATCCAAGATTATGTTTTGATATTTTATTCATGATATTGTACTTATTATTAGAATATCCTATTTCATATTAATTAGTAATTGGTTGATCTTCTAATCAATATTGGTTCTTGTAGAAGCAAATAACACAAGGAGGTTGAATTATGTTTTTAGAAATTTAAATTTTTTCTTAAGACTGTAAAACACATTTACTATTTGATGAATATAAAAAAATCAAAAGATGAGAAAAATAATTTTAAACTAGTTCGTCGCAACCTCAAGATTACGTCCAGTTTTTGGCAACCACCAAGTTTCTACCAATTTATCAAAGTTACAAGTATTGTTTATTGTCACTTCTGACTCTTATACTTACAAATTCTACCCCAAGTTTGACTTAAACTCAGTATTCTTTGGTCATACCAAGTCACTGTTGGCTTTAAACAAATCAACAAGATTTGTTGGAAGGTTGTTCATCGACTAAATTATGATTGTCTAATAGACGAATATATCACTTAGCACTTTTAATCTTTTCTCTCAAGGTATACAAGGTGTTTTGAGAGTTTTGTATCTTTACAAAAATTTACAAAAAGCTTTACAAGAAAGAATGATTCGCATAGATAATTTGTATCTTGTTTTTTCAAAGCTTCTTCTATATATAGTCTTTTTCTCCAAGTATTTGTTGTCTCTCAACGGTTGGATTCTCCACTCTGTTCTTCATCTGAAGTTTTAAATTTGTTGAAGAATTTAATGCTAACATTAAATGTGCATCTATTTTTCATGCAAAGTCCATGTTGATAGGATAACATGTCTTGTATTTTAACAAGGAACTCATTTCTTTCATCATAGCTGGTCTACAACAATAAAGTATGCCTTTTGATGAGGATTAGTGCCTTTTAGACTCTGCACTTCATTTATTCTTCATACGACTTTAACAAATTATGGGAGAATTTTTTCTACATGAAAGAATCTCAGACATAGAGTATTAAATAAAGATCTTAAATGTACTACTTAAAAGTTATATCAAATTTGAAAACTTCATAGGCACAGAGACAAATCATGATTTGATAACATACCAGATACAACTTTTATCATTTGTATTTATTTGTATCTAATCAAAATAATTAGGATTTCTGATTCTTCTTTAAGACATAAATATTTTTTGACTTAACAATTCTCTTTTTTCATATTATAAATAGCATGATGTGTGGTCTACATTGAAATATATATATATATATAACAATGTTTTACTTGTAATGTTGTTATATGGTATCAGAGCAACCATGGTTCGTTGGAGACAAGTAGAAAGCTCCATTGGGGACACTAAGTCCCCAGTGGAGCACTAGTTTTCGTTAATCCTCTCTCGAGAAGAACTTAAACTTGGATACTATATAAAAGTGTTTTCCTGTAATTTTGTGTTATGTGTATGGTTACACAACCCTTATTTATAATGAATAAATAAGATCAATATTGAGTATATAAGATCAAGCTAATAGTGACTAAATCATTAATTATTATTTAATCATAAATAAGAGAATATTATGTAATCTTAAGAGTGATAAAAGTGATACTAAATTGTTATAATATTTTTGTTTGTTATACAATAATTTTGTTAACGATAATTTTAATGTTATACAGTATACCAATTTATGGTGCATAAATAATGTATTTAGATATTTATTTGACAACAATTATATCAATTTGTCTTATCATAGATAAGTACTATGTGAAGGTTGTACTTGTATGACAAACCTTGAGAGTTCATCTTTATTAATGTTCTGTTTGGTTGTAGAGAAATAAGAAAGAGAGAGAAGAATGATTATTTTTTTTAGAAGGGAGAAAGAAGGAAAATAAATTAAAAAATAACAAAATCTACTTGTATTATTTCTCACATATTTCTATTCATATCTCTATCTCTCTCTTAATTTCTTTTTTATTTTTCTTCAACCAAACACTTTTAATATATACTTTATTTTTTTTTTATCTATTTTCATTCATTCTTGTTATTTTTATCTATCTTATTTTTCTACTCTCTACCAAACAAGTTATAAACAAGATCATAAAGTATTAGGCATCAAATAACTTTCTGTTTCATGCTAACTTTTAACTGCAAGCAGCCACCTATTCAATAATACATTTAGTAATTGTCATTGGCCTCAAGGTCAATCACCTTCGCCTATAAATACTGAGATTCTCCCTCTCTTATAGGAATTTTTTTTACCCTTTATTATGTGAAAATCTTTTCCTAACTTGAACATGGAAATCTTTACCTGTGTTACCACTCCTTTTGTCTTGCTCCCCTATACTTCATTTACAACAAAGTAGCCATTTATTTGAAAGATCTCCCAATTTGAGTGTGGACCAGTTGATTTAGGGCCACTTCATATCAAATAATTAAGGGAATTGTTATTCACACTCCTTTTTACTCTTCACCCCATCCTTTTTTGGACTTTTTTAAATATCCAAACTATCCCTGTTCGGCTGTTCCTTCTCACCCTCACCCTTCTTCCTTCCATGCAACCTCTCTGCTGCGCAGTGTGCACCCCCTCTTCTCATTTTTCTATCTTTTCTTCTCTCTATAAGTCATTTCGGTCTTTTATTTTTCTCATTTTTCAAAATCCTATGGAACCTAGTTATTGTAATGTAGTTAACTTTTATACATTATGGAAACTAATTTTCACAATGTATTTCTATTTTAGTATGTTATAAAACTAGTACTGGGTCACACTTCTCTAACAATACGTTTTGAAAATTATTTTTTGAAAGATATTTTCGTCACAAAAATAGCAAACAAGTGAGTGGTGCTAAGGGTAAAAAGGAGGGGGGTGAGAATAGCATGGACCAATAATTGACATCTCAACCAGAGAATATTATTGTTTATTCATAGGGTTTTCGTGAATGAGTAAACGCTACATGATTGACATAACATTGCATAAAACTATAAGCGAGACAATCAAAAAAAGGGGAAAAAATGTTCTATCTTGTGTAGGCTGTTCAAGCCATATCTGAAATTCCGCATTTTTCATATTTGCATGTCAACATTAGTCTCAATCTTCTAGACAATGTTCACGATCAAGAATGTTTCCGAAAATTGAAATTGTGATTGGAGTTGCTAGAAATCCATGATATGCACGCCATGCTCCATCGATCCTTAGCATAAGATGCTACTATTATATACGTTAAATATAGAATTCCTTTGGGGTTGGTACATGAATTTATTACTTTGAAGAATTGTTCTTGCAAAAGAGGGGTATTGACCAATGATAACACTGAGATTATGACATGGGATCATGTTCATGCCTGCACGCACCCATGTGCTGTCACCATTTTTCCGTGGCCAACTTGCAATGTCTCTATGTGCCACTTCCTTTAATTTATATATAGCTAGATACCCTCTCATTTTCAACTCGAATCCATAAAATAAAACATTCTTTCTTTCTTAAACAATAAATTAGGTTTATCTTGTGAAATGAAAACAACATTAATAGTGCAGATTAGAGCTGCTTCTAGTCAAACTACAAATAATTAATTGGTATTATTTATTATCGTTTTGTGTTTAAATAGATACTTTATGTTTTCTTGGTCCACCAATAGACACCTTTATGTTTCTTAAATAATATAGCATTAACCATAAATTTTTTTATATAAAAAAAAGAAGTCAAATGACACAATTGAATTTTAGCCTTAATTTTTTACTGGGCCGAAACCCAACAGCTTGCACATGACCCACAATCTAAGGTGCCAGGGCCTCTACTATTATAACATGTTCAGGCTTTTGCTTCATTCGGAGCACATGAACTGCTTAAGCTAGATGAATCAACTCAAATTCATATATTTAATTTTTCTTTCACCTTAATTTATATATTTCAATTAAAAATAAAATCACACAAAAATGCATGGATGATGGATCAAGGTAAGAGTATCTCACAAGTTGAGTCGATTCAATTCTAATTCTAGACCCTAAGTATATTTTCCATGTCTATACTCTTATATTTTTCACTATGGGAATGACCAAAATATTAGTGTCTTTATAAACACCGTGTCCCTATTAGACTATCATTGCTGATTTTTTGGTGTATTATGGCTATCATTGCCAATTGAAGCAAAGCTTTTTGACGTAATTAAGATGTCACCTTCTTAAATACAGGCAACGCCAAATAAAAAAAATTGTATTGAGTATCTATCGCAAATGGGGTGAAATTATTAAATTAAATATTTTAAATTATGAAAAATTGTAATTGTAGAATGAATTTCATGTTTTCGATATAATTAAATGTTTTTCAACAAAACAAATTCTATTTTAGTTTTCTTATCAGGTTTTCATTGGCATACATTAGAAAATTTAAAATAATAATAATAAACACATGTTCGTGAAATAAAAAACGAGATTTTTTATGGTACAGTGGGAACAAAGAAAGAAAACAACGAGATAATTATTTTTACCAAAAATGGAGATTTTGCGTAAAAGACATTGGTGGCAAGGAGCGTTTTAAAAAATACAAAGTAGTTTTTTTTCATCTCACTAGATTGTATTGGTTGAAGATACATATAGCAATTAATGTTCTTTTGATGCGTCAAGATGCTTATGATTGTGATATTTTGTTAAAGATCATATTCAGAATCAACATGTCTCTCAAAGCACCCAACAACCCCCACAAACATCATCACACAATGGTAAGGGACTATAGATTCTCCAATTATTTGACCCTAAACGTGCAAACTACAGTGATAGGGGAGAGAAATCTAGAGTAAGGCAAGTTAATGTTTATTTCTTTCTGCAATAAAATAGAATACCTTTTGCTATTTCTTTTAATGTTGAAATATTATTTTTGACCATATAACAAAACTAAGTTAAATATAAAGACAACCAACCATAGAGTGATAAGTTCATAATGATGGAATTAATAGTGATGGGCACCGCCACGTTCCCCCTACGTACTAAGGTGCAAAAAGTCAATTACAAATCTAGGACAAGAAGCTACTCTCTTTCCATGAAAATTAATTAACCGTGTTGTTGGGTCAATTAGACCATTACATTCTAATAATAGCACCGTTGTCTTCCACAATCACCTTTGTGCATGAATATATATAATTGCACATCATCACTGAAACCAAATTAGACAATTTCATAGAAAATGCATCTTCACTATGTTTTTGCCCATGACAGCTCAAGATAGGTCCCACTCCTCTATTTTCAACCGTATTACACCAAAATCAAGTAAGCATGTTGTATAAGGTAGTTAACATAAAAATTCATTAAAAAAATAGGGGTAGTTAACATAAAAAATAATCCATAAAAAAATAGGGGTAGTTAACATAAAATTGTCAGATCATGTTGAGAAAGTGCTGGATTGTTATGTTTAATATATTTATTCGAATCACGTGAAATTCCATAACATTAAATTTAGCTAGCTACCTTCTAGGATCATTTTTTCAATTTTTTTTCTTTTAAGAACTTTCTAAGATATTCTTCCACACAATCATGTCACAAGTCACAACAACTACTCTTAGTCCCTAGGTGCGACTTTCCTCTTATTTGCATAACTTTGAAAGTTCTACGTATTATAAGTGGTGATTTACTTATGGAATCAAGTATTACGAAGTCATTTTAAATTAGGATATATATATATATATATATATATATATATATATATATATATATATATATATATATATATATATATATATATAAACAGTATTTAAAATTTAAAGTCGAAAATATACAAATGATGTACTTCAGTCTTAAAGAGAGAATAAGCAAAGAAATTTAATTAATACCAAGAGTAAATTCTAATTTAATGTATAAGGTTGAACTTTAAAAAACAAATAAAAATATATTTGATGAAAACTATTTAAATATGTGTTAATCTGGTGCGTAAGATAAATTAAAATACTTTATAAGATTAACCTATGATATGTTGTTGAAAGTTAGATATAACAATCTTTCTCTTGTTGATCTTGGACATTGGGAAGTATTTTATGTAGAAACATTGCTACTACATCATCCCACCTTGACAAGTTGTTTGGAGGAAAGGATCTTAACCATGATATGGCATCTCCAGCTAGAGAAAAATGTTACAAGCATAAGCGTAGAGCTTCATCCGGTACATGATTTATCTTCACTGTGTTACATATGTCAATGAAGGTTGATAGATGTGTATATGAATTCTCATGACTATACATGTGGAATTGATTATTTTGAATGAGATGGATGAGTGTTCATCTCAAGGTTCACCATATTTGTAAATATGGGCCTTGCAATTGTGTTTTAAGTGTTATATAGGTAGCATGATCCTCTAGAGTAACCCTTGGAGTGATAGTCTCCTCGGTCATGTTTCCTTTTTGCCTTATCTTTATGCTCTTATTCTTTTTTAGTGTCTTTTCAATCTCTAGATAAAAAGTGTCTTTTCAATCTCTAGATAAAAAATCAATTGTTGCTTGGATGTGTTGATTCTTAATGTGTAAGACCTATGCATGTAACAAGCTACACATCTAATGATGAAGGACCAAAAAGCTACAAGAGGAGCTTAAACTATAGCCAAATCATAAAATAGGAATTTATGTAATTTGAGTCTAAATTGGACCTTTGTTGGGATTTTTATGTTTCCGATGAGAATCTAAAGAGAGTACCTTAGTACATATGTATGAAGATGAAAAACTCTTAACAAATAACAGTCATATATGTGTGTGTGTGTGTGTGACACACACACACACACACATATATATACAACTGTAGCACAACAATCAACAGAGAAAAAATCGACGACAAGATGACTCCAACAATGAAGGAATCAACAACAAAACAACCTCTAGCGAAGTAGCAGATGCAAGTGGAAAAGCATGCAACTGAGATGGTTGCGACAAAGCAATCTTCGCGGATGAAGAAGACATAATCAGTAAATGCGGCTATGAAAATCATTCAATATTATCATGTCCCACTTCTCAAACATCATCCACAAAATTAGGTCTTCATCTACTCGAATTGTTTGCTTCTTCACCATCCAAACCCATCTAAATTCCCAGCATCCAACCGCCTGAATTTGAACCATCCATTTTCCCTCATCATATTGCAAGCATTGCACACCATCCACATGTCACACTTATCCCATCTGAGCCTTGGAGAGTTGTTACAATATTCCTTGATTATTCACCCATTCTTGAAACTTTTCTCTCTAGTACAATTGGCTCCCACCATCATCATCAACTCTTGGATGTTATTACCTCTCAAAAGACACTCCAACATAAATCACAAAGTTCCATTCCCTTTCTAGTTAGAGTGCTTCTAGAATTTACTAAGGACCTTGAGGGCAAGGTCCAATCTAAAGGGGATGACAATGTTAGGATGGGCCTATGAAAGCACACTCTCAAAATTAAATGGCTAAAAGATGATATAAGATATAGCTTATATTTGTATTATTATTTTTAGAGATACGACACATGTATAATAATTCTTACAACAATTTATATAATATTATTTTTTGTGTCTATCTCTATCTATCATATTATTTATTATATTTTAAAATTTCTTCTTTATCCTCACTTCTCTCTCTTTGTTGTAAGATTTATTGTACAAGTATAATTTCTCTTATTTTTTTATTATAAATAATTAAATGTTGTCACATAAATAGATAATATTTATTGATTAACATCAATTAGGTCTATATAAATGTATTCCTCATTTAGAAAAGAAATCAATGAATAAATAAATAAATTTTATATTATTTCCCTTTTATCCTTTTTATTATTTTCTCTATAATCTTTAATGATTTTTTCTTAGGAATAGAGTAGCATAGTTTATAGTTTATGCTTCCTAAAAAAACATTTAAAAAATAATGTTTGACTATTACTTCATTACTTTACTGCTCCCACGTTCTTTAATCTGTACATCTACTCTCATTAAATTAATTTGAAGGATAGCATAAATGAATTTTTAGATATCATAATTTATTTGTATTTTTAGATGTAATATGCTTTTGTGCTTACTGGGCGTTCTTTTGTAGACATTTTAAATTACCTGAAAACCAGCATATAGAAAAACTCAATATCTTATCTTCTACTGATAAATTAGTACAAAATTGTAATGCAAGTTTTTTTTTTTATTAAAGTAAGAAAATAAATAATTTTTCTTTCATACAAAATTACAATTTGTTTAGATTAACGCCTATGTTATTTGTCAACCATATTCACTTTCAGCCAACTGGCCCCTTTTCGCAAGTCAAACCGCGCTCCTTTTCTATACGGTTCAGCTTTCTATATTCCCACATATCTTGCTCCCTTAGCTTTGCTAATAATATATTCAATATTCACAGTTGCTTCAATAATTTATATTGATTTTGGTTATGAGACAAGTGAATTGTGTATTTACTTATTTCACTAAAGATAAAGGTTTAAGTTTTGAAGACCTTAAATTTGACTGAAATTTATTTTTATATTATAAATTTGATTAGTTATTTTGAAAAGTTGAGATTTTTTTTCTTATTCCATTAATTAACTCACTTTTTATATATTTTTTCTTCTTTTATTACATGGCTATAACTTTCTTCTCGTTACATAGTAAGATAAAAGAAAATAAAAAATCTACACACAACTTATAAGAGATCAATATGATATAATAAAATTGACATATAACATTATCTTGTCAGAGGTTTAATCCATATATTTGTGTGTATAAAAATACATATAAAAAGAAATTAATTCTTAAAATGAATCTCAATAGTTGAAGGATTATTCTTACTTATAGTTAGAGATATCCTAAGTTCACCTAAGAAAAATAAATCTATAAGAGAATGAAATTGATTTTCTAAGATTTTTTAATTTTTAATTTTAAATAACTATTATTATCTTTAAAACAAATAATACAGGACCAGTTCTTTTGAGGACTCCTCGAAATGGGTGTGTCTCTGACCTTTGAATCTAATCATATTCAATAAATAGGTTCTAGGTCACAAGGTTCCTTAAGTCTTTTTTTTTTTTCTGAAGGGTTTCATAAGTTCTAAACCCGATTTTGGAGTCTCTTAAATCTTTAGACATGAACAAATACTAAAGGTCTAAGATTAAAAAATATTTTTTTCAAGAATATTTTTCTATTTCAATTCTTAATAATATAGATGCATTTAATTTTATGAAAACTTGTAGAATATATATGAAGATAGTGCTCCAGATTAAAAGGGAAAAAATATTCCAAATTTGATAAGTACTTGTCAAATATTTACATGTACTTAATCATAATTTACTTTTAGTCCTTATAAAAATTTAACATATTTTTAATTACTCTGTTTTAAAAAAATCACATGTTGTCGGCCATCACCTACGAGTTAGTCCCTCTATTAATTTGAATTTGTGTGACTAGTTCTATAATATTTTTTTGTAGTTAATTTTATTAATTGTTAATGAATTAATAATTTTAATAAGTAAAAATTATATTATTTACTACTTTTATTAATAAATTTAATAATTAGCAATAAATTAATTAGTAAAATTGTATAATTATTGATAAATTTGATAATGAGTAATACATTAATAAGTAAAATATGATAATTAGTTATAAATTTAATAATAGGCAATAAGTTTAAGTCTCATAAAATATCAAACAATCAAAATTGTATTTTTTCGAATTACTGATCATAGTTCCTCTTTAATTTATACACGGACATGACATTAGAGGGAGGTGATCTACCTGTTATTTATCTAACTAGTAACAAGTAAGAAATTGTCAAATTAAATTTATTTTTAATACATTTTTTATTGGGTAAGAAATTCATGTTTGATATACTTTTATTTTAAAGGTTCCTTCCTTCGAAGACAACATCAAAACCAAAACCGACAACATCAATTCGATCATGTAAGAAATTCATGTTTGAAATCTCCATATCCTTTCTCCTAGGGTTTGCAAAAATCAAAATCATTAGTGAGGTTGGTGTATGTTGTTTTGATATGTGAAGGGAGGTCTAAAAAGAGGCAATCCTACGAAAGTGGGTTGCACGCGATTATAGTCAGTGTGGGTGATGATTGTTGTTGTCCAAAAGTCATGTGTTAGTCATCAGTGTTGGTGATGATTGTCATTTAAACACTAGTTACGGAAAGGTTCATCTAAACACGAGTTTGTGTATGATTTTCTATTTTTTCAATTGGATTTTTCAATTTTAATATTGTGAATATGATTTTAGTTGGTGACCATTTTTGTTGTGAGAATCATTGTGTGGTACTGATACCACTCTTTGTCTGGGGACTACTACATGTGTGAGAACGGTTTGGGTTTTTAAGAGATGGTGTGAGGAAGAAAAGAGTAAAATTTTCCTTAAATTACATTAAAGCAGGAAGTGCAACATACATGATGAATTCCTGTTAATGGAAATCAAACTCTGACAAAGAAGGGGGTGTCATTATAACACAAAAGTTATGGGATTTATCATAGGGATATTGATTCTAAAAAAAATTTCACTTACCATTTTTTTTTACTCTAACTACTTGTGTATTAAACTCAATCAAATTATTATGAGATAAATTTTTTTAATCATGTTATTGATCAGAAAGATTCATTGACTTTGTCAATGTTTAATTTCTGTCAAGAAACCTAGCTAACTATCATTATTGGGTTTCTCTCTATCATATTTTTTTCATCCCTAAGACTCATACATAAGACTTCATTTAAGTGATTCAAATTTGGTTTCATTTGGACAAACAACTTGATGGTTAATATGAGATAATTTGAAAAGTAACACAGAGAAATAAAGTTTTGAGTATATATGGAAAGAAGTTCTGATGAAAAAATTAATGATAATACATTAACGACATAAAATTATTTCATATTATCATTCAATCATAAATTACTATTAGTATAATTTTCAAGGTGATTATTATAAAAGTCAACATAATGAGTTGTAATTAAATTATAATATAAAACTATTACATACTATCATTATATAACTTTTTTTCTCAAAAACATATTAGTAGCAACAGAACAAAAAATTATTAGAGATATGGGTCACATGTTTCTCTCAATATTTTATTTAAAAAATCGTAAATTATTAAAAAGGATACACTCTAACATTTATTCAAATAAGGCCAAACAAAAAATGTACAATGTCAACTTAGTGATGCAACTCACCAAAGCACCGTTATTTGCCTGATGGTTAAGCAAGAAGATTATTACACCAATCAAGAAACATGGGACTTATTTGTCTTTTTTCTTAAAGAATGCCTATTTTCCGTTTTATAAAATACAAAAAAAGTTCAATACCCAATCTTTTTTTCTTGCATGCTCTCTCTCATCTTGTTTCAAAAAATAATTTTAAAAAATTATTTCACAAAATAAATTTTAAAAATCAACAAATAAAAACACGTTCAAATACACCCTTAACACCAATCAACTTCTGTATGTCATCATCAACGGGACCATCCCAAAGAAAGTGCAAAAACAATTTTCTTCAAAGAATTTTATTTAGATATTCATCATAATTTTAATTTGGAAAATACAATTTTCCTCCAACTCGACCAGATAGCCCATTTTTCAGCTTACAAGACTGCATTGTACGCCACCGCAGTTAGTACTGGCCTTTGTCTGAGAACAACCCGTCAAAGTGCCAAAGGTGGCTTCACAAGAATGTGGTATGACAGCACTTAAAGCACGAGTACCAAACTTGGCTGAGACATCGCACTTTACATGTTTCTTTCAGTTAATGTGGTAGATGTAAGATTTCAAAATAGAAAAAAGAAAAAAAAATGATTTACATATATCAACATTCGTTTGAATGAAATTGAGTTTAATTTTTTAATAAATTCTTGAATTTAAATTTTGTAGGTAAAAAAAATATGACTAGAAAGAGAGATTCTATTATAAGTGTCCGAACATATGTCTAAATAGATATTAGACATAGATATCATCAATATATATTTCACATTAATAATATAATAACTCAATAAGTAAAGTAAAGGAAAAATAAGTCAAATGTTTAAAAATTTATGTTCTTGGTATGAAAATAAATACAAGCAAGATGAACGAATGTGAGAAAAGATTCAAAAGTAAAAGAAAAATGGGTCTGTACGTCTAATATCTGAAAGTTAGTGATCTTAATCTAGAAAGATAAATATAAACTGAATGTTAGAGAGGAGTTCAATGAGAAATACCGACAAATTAACTTGTAGATCAAACAATATCGATCCAAGTCATAAAAGTTTGGGTATAATGTTGGTAGTTGGCACGAGGTTCTACAAAAATTATTAGTCCATGTATTTCTTTTTACAACATCCTAATAATTAATTCATCATGACTACCAAAACTATTTATTACTTCCTCAGGTGCTATTATAAAATTTAAATTAAAAAAATATGATTTAACAAAAAAATCTAACTTAATTAGTTGAATAAGGTGTATAAATTATTGTAAACTCTTTAGTATCTATTTTTGATTTCTACTAATAAACAAATTAAAAATGTGACATGATTTTTCTTATAATGTCTGATCTAAAATTTTTCCTATATTAATTATTTTTCTAACACAAATACCTTTAAGTAAAGTCATCCTAGAATGATGTGACAATGAGAAAACATAATCCATTAGATTTCATTTTGGATGGTCTTGAGTTTTTGAATTTTGACTTTCAAATGCAATTTTTAAAACATTCTCACATTCATTTCATTGTTAAACCAAGAAAAAAGTCTAATGAGTTTGATTTTTAATTTTTATATTTCTCTTTAATTTATATTGTTTATTTTATATTAATGTATTATGTTGTTTTTAATTTAACAACTACTTGTATTACTAAATTATTAAATGTTGTTAATAGTAAAATTCCTTTACAAAAAATAAATATTTCAGCATCATAAATTATAACTTAATATTAGTAACAATTTTTTTTAATATTTGGTTTCAAATTTTAGTTTTTAAAATTTAAGTATTCAAAATAAAATAAAACAAATATTCAAAAAACTATATTAAATGTCATTAAGTTAATTTTATATTTCATTTAAAAAAATAAATTTCAATAACATTATAAAATGATTATCTAAAATTTAAATATATTAAATAAAACAATATTAAAAAATATAATATATTTTAAGTAAAAACATTAATATATATATATATATATATAACATATTAAATAAAACCATAAAAATATACAACATATTAAATAAAACTAATAATAAGTAAAATTAAATATATTTATTTAATAACTAAATAAATAAATTTTTTTACAATTTTTAAAAAATTGAAAACAAAACAATATAAAATATGAAAAAAATAGTGTGAAAAAAGGAATTATGACTTTAAAGTTGTAATCCATAAAAAAAATCTTACAATTTCAAAGTGGTAAAAGAAAAAAAAACTTATGACTTTGAAGTTATAAAAAAATTACATTGAAATAATAAAAAAATTTACAACTTCAATTAAACAAGAAATTTAAGTCGACAATACAAGTTACCACTTCTTACTCAAAAGTAATAATACTTACAAATAGTAATACTTATCACGACTTATCCATCCATCATACTAAATACTTTAAAAACTAAAAACTATCCATTAAAAAAAGGGAAGAAATTACACCCAACTGATAAAATAGTCCTTTATCAACAACAAACCAAACTATTAGTAAGGAAAATAATCTAAAAGATCTAATAGTTATATACCGACGACTTCACTAACTCTAAGGGAAAAAGAAAAAAGCCATACCTGCGGCCAAACCTTTGGAAAAGAAAATCAACATCAAAATTTCAATAGGCATTTAACGATTGTGTAAGTAAAAATAAGGGAAGAAAACCCTTGTTGATAATGTAGTCATCAATGACTTCGCATGTAAATTTTGATTTAAATAGATGCTAAAATTACCAATGTCTTAGCTGTCGATAATTTTAGGCTTAAAATTTTGTATAAAAATGTATAAAATTTTTCAATAAACTTTTTGAAAATGAGTCATTAGTAACATTTAGATATGGCAACGGACAAGTATTGCCTCCTTAGTTCTCATTTTCAATGGGTTAAAATTTGTTATATTATAATTGTCTCAGTCTCATCCCTGGTTCAGATTTGAAAAAAAAAAATTTTAAAAAAATATTATATTGAAAATCTAATTAAAAAAATTGATTTTTATATATTTATTTTTAACTACTTGTATTTGTAACGCATTTGTCTACAAAAATCATAAAAAAAGAATCTTAAATTATATAAAAATTATATAAAAAAAAAACAAATTATTAATAAAATTTTAATAATTTCATCATTAGAGCATTAGAGCGAGTACATATGGGTCTGATAGTGACATTTCTATCCCCAACCTCAAATTAAAAAAGTTGAATAATCCCCGAACTCTATCAACTTAAATGTTCTCCGTCAAAATTGGGACGGGTTTAGACGGATACCCAAAGGTACAAGTTTCATTATTATGTCTAAGAAACTAATCTTCATATAATTTTCAAGATAATTTTTTTTGCAATGATATTTATGATAGTTATTATAAAAATAACAAACTTTTTTTTAGTAACATTGTAAAAAAAACATTTATAATGTATATACATTATTTATTCTTTGATTATGGATGATTAATAAATACAAAATTCGTAAACCAAACCTAATGCAATTTCTATTCTATCTAACAATTTCAAAATAATAATAAAATTTCAAGTGCAAAATTAAAATTAGGGCTATACAATGAAGTAGTTAGATTCACTCACAATTCGTTCAATTAAATCCAATTTAAAGACAAATCATTGGGTATTGAATTTTAAAATCTTCAATTCAACAGAACCTAACGCGAGATCGCTGCAGCTTTTATGTAAACCAAGATCTGAGTCTGTGAGTCATCATCATCTGAGAATTTAAAATGGCTTTAAATTAGTTTCGAGCCTAACACCCCACGCCACAACAACACCCATTTTTTTCTTTGATTTCCTTAATTACCACAATTACCGTTTTGATAATCTAAAAAAGTAAATTAAACTGACCCTATCCGGACAAAACATATAGCAAACCAACAAACTAACCAAAAACAAAAACCCCACTCAAAATAATAATATCCAGGGTGGTGGTGCGCAACTAAACCAGCGTCCAAAATAGGTTAACACTGCGATAACTGTGCAACAATCATGAAAGCGAACCAAGACAAAACCGGGAAAACAAATAAACAAAAACGACGTGGAGAGAGAAATTAAGAGCGAAGCACAAGACAAACAACAAACTAACACCAACTCAAACTTCTTTTTTTTTTTTTGTAATATTGTAGTTTTCTTTTTGGTGATGAACGCCAACACAAACTAAATTACCAAATATTCATCATCATCATATCATATTATATTATATATATTCCTTAAAAAAAATCATATTATATATATACCAAATATTATATATATTGATAGTGTATAGAATTGGTTTAAAAAAAATAGTGTATAGAATTTTATATTGTTATCTGATTACAATTTACTATTTAAGTTAGATTTTTTTTTATATTAATCCATATTAGTCAGAAAAAAATATTAATCTACATTAAAGTTAAAATTACAATCATGATTTTTTATTGGCTCACACTATAAAAGATTTTACATTAAAATTCTCTTCATATCAAAAGTTGTTAATATAAGTAGTTCCATGTTTGACTTTTTTAACTAATTAAGGGTTGAATTTGATCTTTAAAAAGCTTGCTGTTATGACCTAAAATATTGTTTTTATTTCAAAATGAACCTATTTACCGGTGAGATAGAAGTGATTAAGTTGAATGTCGAATAAAAAGTGTTAGATATTTTATAAATATTACACAAACAAAAAAAAAAACTTTGTAATTAATTAACCGTGTTAGATCACTTATAATAAATCATATTGTATCTAAGTTTTATCTTTTTTTTTTTTCATTGATGATACAATGAATCAACGGGACATAATATTTGAGTTTGTTAAAAGAGTTGTTTAGATTTAGTGTGTGAGATGTCGGATTAGGATTATCTTAGAATAAAGATAGTAAGAGTAAAAAGAAAAGAAAAGAAAGAATAGTAAGTATATATGTATATATAGGCAAAGCCCCAGAACCCCAAAGGCGAAAAGAAAGGCCCTACTAGCTTTTTTTTGTGTGCCTCTGAAACACCATTCTCCTATATCACACAAATATATCTTTGTTACCTGTGTCCCCCACCTCCATCTATCCTAGTAAAATGGACCCATATGCACCAAAACCAGCTCAATCTCATTTCTAGCCCCCCTTTATTCTCCCCCTCTCATTCCATTCTTCTCCCAAATCAAACCACATTATACCCATTACCCATTACCCATTACACATTCTTCTTCTTCTTCTTCTTCTTGTTATTATTATTAATTAATTAATTACCATTAGCAATAAAGACACAACATTTTTTTGATGGGGAGGAGGATGATGCAATGGAACACCATCACCAAAGCTTCAATTCTCATCACCATCACCCTCCACTTGATTCTCCCCGTGGCCGTTAACAGCATGAGGCTCGAACTGGTGCACAGGCACCACGAGCGCTTCTCCGGCGGCGGCGGTGACGTGGATCAGGTCGAAGCGGTGAAGGGTTTCGTAAACAGGGACGGCCTGCGGCGGCAGAGGATGAATCAGAGGTGGGGTGTTAGTAATTACGACAGAAGAAGAAAAGGCTTGGAAACAACGACGACGACGGAGGTGGAAATGCCGATGCGCGCGGGGCGCGACGATGCCCTCGGCGAGTACTTCACCGAGGTCAAGGTCGGGAGCCCCGGGCAACGGTTCTGGCTCGCCGCGGACACCGGCAGCGAGTTCACGTGGTTCAACTGCGTAATGCGGAATGCTACAACAACGGCAACAACCAAGAAGACCAGGAAGAACAAAACCAAAAAGAAACATCATCATCACAGCAAGAGGAACAGGACGAGGACGACGAGGAGAACAAAGAAGAAGAAGGCCAAGAGTAATCCCTGCAAGGGGGTGTTCTGTCCGCATAGGTCTAAGTCCTTTCAAGCTGTCACGTGTGCGTCGCAGAAGTGCAAGATTGATCTCAGTCAGCTTTTCTCGCTCAGTCTTTGTCCCAAGCCTTCTGATCCTTGCTTGTATGACATCAGGTTCGTCAATTTCTTCTTGTTTTTTTTCTTTTTTTGTTATTTTTATTATTATTTTCGGGTGGTGGTAGAATATATATATATTATGTTTTGTTTGTTGATTTTGGATTTTTGGTGTCAATGAATTAATGGGGTTGTTGTGGAAAGATGGAAGGAATGGGGCAACGGTTTTCTTTCTGGAAAAAAAGACAGAGAAATGCCTTCTGTTTTCTTGATTATGGAAAGAGTAATATACACAAATACTTTATTTTTTAAAACAATCATTTAACACTTCTTATTTTTCTCTTGTTTCTTTTTTTTCTTATTACATCATAAATGTTATTATATTTATATTTTTTTTCTCTAGTGTCAAATAACATATTAACATTTTTCCTCCAAAAACAAGTGTTGCTATTGATTTGGGTGGGATTGGTCAAGTGTTTCAGATCAAGTGGGAGGTACCACTTTATTCAAAATAGACCAACATGATGAAAGGAAGATTATTAGATGCTAAATTAAAAAAAGTTAGAATTTTGGTGAAAGAGATGTTTATTTTCAGTGATAAAACAATGTTTTTTTTTTTTTTAAAATTCAGTTGGAAAAAAATGAATTGGATGAGGGAGGGAGAGTGGATGAAGGTGGAAGGAGAGAGAAGGGAGAAATCAATGGCTGTCTTTTTGGGCCTCAAATTTAGTTTGTGTTTTGTGGGCGACGGAGATGGCTAATTAAAGCGGTTGGGAGGCGTATGTCCTTTTTTAAAAGTAATATAAGATGTCTAGTTCCATTTTAAAAGCTAGCCAAAGATATTTGGAATGTGTCTCTTCTGAAACAAAGTTGAGTTTGATTTTTTTAATTATTATTATTAATATTATCATTCTCAATTCTTACACTTTTGTTTATGGGATTTAGAACATTGTTAAGTATGGCATGATTCTAGGCACAATTCCATCTTTATGATTTGTGAATTGAGCCGTGGTGGTTGTTGTTTGGTTTTAAGGTTCAAACGATAATACTATTAGTTGCACAATACCATTTATTTTATTTTTGGGTACTTAGAGAAAATTTTCCTCAATTTTTCACATAGCATTATGCTATTAACATCACATTTTAGAGCCTTAAACCTTTAAGGAGCAGTTAAAAGAACAGAACATTTTTCTAGTCCTGTAAAGCATTTAAAAGTTCTTAAAAAAGGGGTGAGTGTACATTTATAACAATCCTCCTGTTTATGGCCATTATATTCAAAGATTTAAATGTGCTAGACTTGTTTCCTTTCTTTAGTATAGAAAGAAAAAAAAAAAGCCTTGTGGGGGACTAATTAACAAAAAGGTACCCCTCATACACAGACACAAGCACAAAAAGTGGCATGCTCCTGCTGGTGAACCAGCAGCCATTCTTTCCAGCATCCAACCATGGTTATAAATGAGAATTTAATGTTATTAGGTGAGCATCACATGACCCACATTTCTGCATCCAACAAGAGTCTATGCCTGCAAAATAGACCATCCTTCTAACAAGTTCACCTACAAAACCCTATTTACATGCATGTTTGGATTAAAATTGGGAGAGATCAAAAGTACTTTTACTCGAGAAGTAACAATTTTTTCCTTCTCAATTCATCATTGGAAGGTGCAATTTTACATTGGAATTCACAAAAGTATTTTTTTAACTAAACCAAAACATTGGCTATAGTTTTTTCACTTTAATTTTTCCAATCAGAGTGAACAACCCCTCTTCAATTTTGACTTTTCTAATCTTATCCTTGACAGCTATGCTGATGGATCATCTGCAAAGGGATTCTTTGGCACTGACACTATCACAGTAGACCTCAAAAATGGAAAGGAAGGAAAATTGAATAATCTCACAATTGGGTGCACAAAATCCATGGAAAATGGGGTAAACTTCAATGAAGACACTGGAGGTATATTGGGGCTAGGCTTTGCCAAGGACTCATTCATTGATAAAGCAGCTTATGAATATGGTGCCAAGTTCTCCTATTGTTTAGTTGACCATTTAAGCCACAGAAACGTTTCAAGTTATCTAACCATTGGTGGCCACCACAATGCCAAATTGTTGGGTGAAATCAAAAGAACAGAACTCATTTTGTTCCCTCCATTCTATGGTGTGAATGTGGTAGGCATCTCAATTGGGGGCCAAATGCTGAAAATCCCACCTCAGGTTTGGGATTTCAATTCTCAAGGAGGCACCTTAATTGACTCAGGCACAACCTTGACTGCACTACTTGTTCCAGCCTATGAGCCTGTTTTTGAGGCCTTGATCAAGTCTTTAACAAAAGTCAAGAGGGTCACTGGTGAAGACTTTGGAGCATTGGATTTTTGCTTTGATGCTGAGGGGTTTGATGATAGTGTAGTGCCAAGATTAGTGTTCCATTTTGCAGGGGGAGCAAGGTTTGAGCCACCAGTGAAGAGCTACATCATTGATGTGGCACCCCTAGTGAAGTGCATTGGAATTGTTCCAATAGATGGGATTGGTGGTGCATCTGTCATAGGCAATATTATGCAACAAAATCATCTGTGGGAGTTTGACTTGTCAACAAACACTATAGGGTTTGCCCCTTCTATCTGCACTTAATTATTATTAGTTATTCTTGTAATCTTGTGAAAATGTGATCATTTCATTTTTTTTTTACTCTCCCTTCCCTCATTTTCTTGCGGGCACAAGCAAGTCACATTGGTGCTTGTCTTGTTCGAATTGGATTTTTATTATTCTTTTTTATTTTCTATTTTTTCACCTTTGTAAAATATTACGTGTAAACATGTATCATACATCTAAATTCAACTTCTTATGATGTTAATGATACGTGGCTGGGCCACAGATTTCCTTTTAGATATACAATTTCTTGTATTGACATTATCTTCCCTGTCTCTCCCTCTATCTTATTTTACTTCTCTGCAAAAAAATATAAAAAAACAAAGCTTTTAATCTATTATTACAATTAAGGAAAACTTATTAAGAGCTTAAATAATATAAATTATATTTTATCATAAATAAGTCATTGATTCATGTGGTTCAGCACGTCTTTTATTGATTAAGATCAACAATTCAATAAAAAAAAAATTGGATAAGAAGTCATGATTAAAAATATTGTTTTACTCTAAATAGACTAACTTTGTCAAAAGAGATTAGTTAGGTACTAAATAGAAGTATTAAATATTTCTAGATTAAAAAAAAAAGGAAATTACATGCTATGCTTTCACACCTCCTTCCATTTTCATGACCTATGTCTACATAATTATTTTTTTTAGAAGTTGACTATAAGTTTAAGATGATAGTAGTAATAACTTCACTTGCTTACTTAATTACTTCTCGTTATATATATATTACTTTTATAATTTCATGACCTATGCATAGTGATCAGTTTGTTGTTTTGGCAAAGATTAATGATTGGTTAAATCGGTGATACTTCACACGGTAATTAATATATATTTTTTATGTAAAAATTATATATAAAATCATTTTAAATATAAAAATTACCCTTGTCGAAGCAGCTGGCAGAATAACAACAACAAGAAAAAAAGAAAAGAAAAGAAAGAGATTGCGGCTACCAACAGGGAATTTGTTTTGTGATACAAACTATATATGCCTGCCTGGTGCTCAAGAAGCATTGTCCTAGCTATGAATAATAAAGAGATGTCACAATCAAATGCTAATTTATGGTTTGTGATAAGCGAATAAAGATAGCTAGCATATATCTGCATCATATATTATGTCGTGACAAAGTATATGTTCTTTTGTTGTTGTTGTTTTTCTGTAATTTTGATATAGTACTGTCCAAGTGTAAAACTTTTGAAATCGTGAATTAATTAAAAATATATTCTAAATGTAATATTTAAACTGATTATTACAAAAACAATATTTTTATAATTTGATTAAAATAATGGTGTTCGTATATTTGATAAAATATTAACTCTCTAGGGTCTACAACAAGATGGAGTCCTTATCTCAAATACTATGTCTAATCAGCCTTAATTAATTCTGAAATCCTGGCCGACATCATATTTTTAATTTTTCAGCCTTTTTCCTTTCCAAGTTTCCATCATTGATATTTGAGATATTGTATATCTGGATAATGAAACAACCAATATTTCGATTAGTGATTCCACCAACAGAAATAACAGAAACCTTCTTTATCTACAATGTTCTATCGATAGGATACTTGTCACAAAAATGGAAAATGACAAATCAAATCTATATAGGAAAAGCCAAGTTATATATTCCGTGCTGAAGATAAGTTTAGCGTTTAAATCATTAATTTGATACATAATATATATAGAATATTAATACATCATGTATCTAGAGTCACAAACTATATGAGTTGATTAAAACCCTTATCAACAAACACGGGTGGCTTGTTTTGAGTGACCAAATATATTAACTCTATGCTCTCATTTGCTTTCCGTTTTAATAAAGTCACATTGAAAATTCAGTATATAGACAAATAGATTGAGACTTGTGCAGTAGTTTAAGACATAAGAATGCTCACTGAGTGGCAGCAATGCAAAGCATGTGTATCCAATTTCGTCACTTCAATCATTGACGCCTATCATAAGAAGAGAAGGGGATAATTGATGATGATAATTAAATTGTCGTGCAACATTAAGAAAATCACTTGAATAATGTGAAGACGTAATTATTCTTTAACACGTACCATTCATTTTTCTTCATATGATATGTATATGGATGTATACTTAAATTATTTACACTATAGAATGCTTGATGTATCTTTGGGGTACTCAAATGAATCGTTAGTAGGACAAATTATCCGTAGTAGTTAACAGTTTGGAGTTTGTGCTATGTATGACAAAGACTGCGTATGAAATTTAATCTTTCTTCTACTTTTTGCCTTTGCTTTCCTTTCTTTTTTTTTTTTTTTGTTTTATATTTTAATTTAAGAAGAAATGAAACCTAATCATCACGTGCAATGTTTGGATTCTGTGGAATAATGGCATCTGGACACCTAATAAGATAAAGAGGGCCTTCAACTAATGCAAGCCCGTTTCTAAAAAGATTCTGTTCAACACAATTCATGTTGATGGGAATTGGGAAAGATTGATTTTTTTTCTTCTTTTTCTTTTAAAACCTGTCCCTTACATGGATGAAGATCGGATGAATAAGATTTTAAATGTTCTCCTAAAAAAAGATTTTAAATGCTACCCCCTGTCATTTTTATAAAAAAAAAATAGTATAATACTCCTGCAATTAATTTTCACGCATATTTTAAAATAATTTATATATACACTAATAAATTGATATATGTTAAATTTATCAATGTAATGCAAAATTATAAATTAACATATATTAATTTCCAATCAGAATCTTAGTCACAATTATTGTTTGTTGTCCCTATATAATAATGTGTTTTGTGGGAAAATTTTATTTGTTATATACTTATTCTAATTATTACTTGTTCAAATATAAAAAATGAGTGTTTAATGATATGTATTTTTTCCTATTCATTTAACAATTTTAATTTTAATATTATTATAATATATATTTTTATTATTAATATCACCCGCGTGTATAGTTGATAGAAGTAGAGAGAAAATCTTAAAAGAAATAATCATGTGTTACCTATTATATATATATATATATATAGTTATATAGTTATTCTCAAACAAAAATAAAAGATTCAAACAATCTCATGTCCTAAATTTAATTAAAGTTTCATAAAACTTTAGCTTCAAACACAAAATTCAATAAGAAAAATACATAATAAAATTATTAAAATATATATTATAAATGAATTTTCTTTCTTTGACACTTGTTAACAAAATTTTAATTCATATATCAAGTAATCTTAATGTACATTTTACTTAATTTATTGTAGAGAAATAATTATTTTGTAAATTTTAAAAAAAAATTGTGCATAAATAATATTTTTAAATTTATGTCGAATTAAGAATGGTAATCATTATTAATTATTATTTCTATTTTTATTAAGTGGAGAATATAAATTTCTTTACGGATTTAATTAGAGTATACTGATAATATAAAGAATTTTTTCAATGATACATAAAAATAATTATATTTTCATATAAAACTGAATCTCTAACGATGTAAACATGAAAAATATTGTTAAGGTGTAATGCATAAAGAATTTAAACAAATATTGTTGATTCCAAAAATTATTATAGAATAAAGTAGTTATTTTAGTTTAAAAAGTTACTAATTAATAACCTTCCACCTAATCAAATACCTTAATTGATTTTAATGAAATTCTATTTCAAACTAAAATTTTTATTATTAATATTAAATAATTATTACTATTTTATTCATTTTTTTTGGTTAAGTAAACTTTAAGTTCAAAATTATTAAAGTAATCATTAGTGTGAATAATATTTTATCCTAGATAATGTTAATGTATGAATTCTCTTTACTTACTAACCAAAGAATAACGTTTTTTTTCATAATTGATCATGCATATAAATAGGTTAGAGACTGATAGGCTCCGGGAATGATCTAACACTATATTATCATATATAATCGATCACGGTTTTGATAAACAAAAATAGTTAAAATTGACCAAGGGGATCTAGTTCCATTTGCGAGTACATGATTATTACTTTTTTGGAACAACCAAATAAATTATATTAATACTCGGTAGCAGATACCCAATTACAAAATAATTGTGTTTAATGGTTAATCAATATTTACACCAGAGTATCAGTTAACCCTAATAATGCTTTTAGATATAGTTCACGGGCAACTATAAAGGGAAGAATTTTTTTCCTATTCCATACATACTCCAATTGTTTCTCTCGGACTTGTAGTGTGTATTCGAAGATAAGAAAGTGATCGATGTCGGCATAAAAAGATTAATAAAATAAATCAATGGTCAACATATCAATGTAATGCACATATACTACAAAATCACAGATCTCTGGTTTCCGTGGCTAATTTTAAAATGCCACGTGATGCATTGTTGGACTCTGGAATACAAGCAACAATAATCAACCAAATCTTCCTTGAGGAAACTGCAATATATATACCTATTTGTGAAGGTGTGAAAATAGGGTTGAGTGGTGGATACAACACAAAAAGGATAAATTACGGTTTACTGTTTATATAAATTAAGGTTTATTAGAATTGCAAAACTCTAAAAACTTCTACATCTCAAAAAATTAGGAGTGATAATATCAAAGTTTTTAGGTTTACTACTATTGTTATTGTAGTTGCATTGGATACATGTGTGTAATTTTCCACAATATCAAAAGATTACGATGAAATTATAACCGAAACCGCACTTTATAATCTTAGAGCTAGCGGACCAATTGGGTTCAAACTAGAATTTTTAATAAGAAAGGTTGATGCATATAAATTTAACAAACTCAGCCAACATTTTCAATCAATTTGAATTCAAAATTTTTGTAACCCAACTTAATTAAATTCATTTTCACCCTACGAAAAATATCCTTGTCTAAACCACAAAACTGTTTTTTTTTTTACAATTTGGGGATATATTTTTTTAAAATTACCAAATGAGAACATTTTTTGAATTAATTCACATTTAGGGGTTAGTCATAAAAGTTGTATATTACTCTTAAATGAGAACTAATTCAAAAGTATCATCATTTTAAAAAAAAAAAACCCCCGCAAAGCCTATTACTTACACTTAACATAATACAATCTAGTGAATAAAATTATAGAAAATAGCTTTTTGATTACCGAAAGCATCCCCAATAATCAAAAGTTTTCAAGGCAGGTTGGGGAGTTCATGGTTCCCCCAAAATTCAAACGTTTAATCTGTATGATGTTACACGACATCTTCCAAACTTGGTCAGCAAGCATATTAACACGATACTACGTATATTATATATATATGCCCCATGTGCGAATTGGAGAGGACTGAACCTGCTGCTATAAGCTTTCAACCACTGTTGGCAATCATCCACCTACATACATGCATCTTCTATACGCTAGATTTATGGAAACAAATCATGAACTTAAATGAAAGATCAGGAAATAAATTGTGTTGAATTGGATGCTAATCTATTAGTAACAATCTTTTACTTTAGACAAAGAAAAATGTAATATGTAACTTTAGAAAACAATTTATTATGCAAAATACTACTACCATACTTATATAGTATATATAAGAAATAATAATGTAATTCAAAATAAACTGGGATTGGATCTGGTCATAGAGATTAGTCTTTCATAACGTCAAGAGTCAAGGTTTGAATTCGTATTAGAAAAAGTGTTCGCATTTAATCGTCTAACCTCAAACAAAATTATTTTTTAAGAAAGAGACCTGTGAAAAAAAGAGATAGTAATTCATAAATGATAAGTGACATTTAGCATGTCCATTGAAGTATAACCAATTATTATTGATGAATATAGATGCAACTTTACTAAACACTTAAAATTATAAATATTATACAATTAAATAAAGAGCATATATAGTAAACGAAAATATATAGAAGATGATCACTATTTTGCACTTGGCAGACCAAAAGCAAATTAAACACCAATCAATCATTGGTGTGTTTTACATCAATTAAGGCGCATTACCCGGCCTTGGTCATATATTATCTAGCCACTTTTCCTACTCTTGTATGTTTCTGTCTTTTTTTCTACTTATTTTTTAATGCACTTAATTGGCCTAAGGCTATGATATTCAGCATATATTATATATATAATATAAAGGTCAGGAAATTTTTGAAGAACAAGTATATGACTGAGATTATTTTCTCTCGACAGAATAAAAATGAAGGTGTAAGTATTTTCTCAAGTCCATGTGCACACAATGCACACTTATGGTCAAAATCTAAGCTGAATTTATAATGTAATTTGTCACATGCAGTGCCTCAAAGCAGTCACTTGCTAGCTAGCAATTATTATCTTGTGAACTTATCAAATGGCTGTTAAAACGCACGTCAGTTTATAGTCGAAAGCGTTTATATAGGTAGAACATAATTAGGAGCATAACATGGTAGAGAAAAACGGAAAACCAATGTGGATAAAGACGACGGGCATAGATAAAAATTAAAAAGAAAACATATTGAAGAAAAGAAAGAGCTTAATTAATATATATGCATATCACATATGTACAATGTGCAATGTTTTCTCATCCTAGTACAGCAAAATCATGATTCTGTCATCCATATTAATTTTGAAATTGAGAAATGGTAGAGACCAATGACAAAACTCATTCGGACCAATAACAACTCCCAAGTTTGACAATGAAAGAATGGTCCCGGGCCATTGGAATGAAGCATATATATTTGGTGCTGCTATTCTCAACCTTTTTTTTCCTCTTCTCACCCTTCTTTTCAAAAATAAGCAATAGACCTCACTACCCCTCTCCCAGACCCAGGTCCCTACACCCACTTCCTTTCTCTCCTCACTTTCCCCTTATTCTGCAATCTGCAACACCATCTTTCCTCTTTTCCTATTTTCTTCTGATGTGATTATGCCTTCACACCTTTTTTATATTTATTTTTCAATCCAATAGGATTATGATTTTATTGTATATTTATAAAAATCAGAATTGCGAGTTTGTTGTGTCTAAACATAGATGCACAAAAAAATCACAACAATTTTATTATGTATGAGTTTATATATAAAAAAAATTCATGATTCTATTATAAATCTAGATTTAGATATACAACCAAATCTCTATTTAGTTGTAGATATGATTTAAATACATAATAGAATTATGATTACATATTATATTTTACACACACACACATATATATATATATATATATATATATATATATATATATATATATATATATATATATATATATATATATATATATTCTCTGAACTATTTAATTGCCATATAAGTTACATTTTTAATATTAATCAAATTAGTTATGATATAAATTATCTTAATGAAAACACATATTACCTTTTTTAAAAAAGCAATAGAATAAATTGTAATATAAATTATATTTTTAATTAAATTTCGAGTTAATGACAACACATGTTATCCTTTTTAATTGAAATCCACTTAATTATAATACAAATTATTTTAATAATTAATTTAATTACTTTTATAAATTATTTTTTATCATAATTTTATTCAATTTCAATGAAAATTTATATGATATTGACTACTATTAAAAAGAGTAAATTGTATCTTAATTAATTTAATTTTAATTCTAAAAAATAATTTATATCACATTAATTTGATTATTTTATATATTCAGTGTGTTTTCGTTGATCAAAATTAACAACTGAATTTTGTCGTGTATTTTGATCAATGCAAATACTTTATGTTTTGTTAGGAGGTGCAAATCCAATACACAATGAAATGTAATTATGTTGATAAAAAAAACAATAAAATTGTGTTATTGTTGTATATTTTTTCATCTTTCTCTTGTAACAGAAATTCAAATTTTTTTTGTGATTACAGTCCAGTGAAATTGTGTTTTCTTAAAAAAAAATTGGAATAAGAAAAATACAATAAAGCTAGAGGTGGAAATACCGAAAATGAAGTTCAGAAAAGCAGCTCCCAACATATTCATATAGTCAGTAACATCACATGCATGGCCCATGGAGATATTTGTTTGACTGATGCATGGCCCATGAAGATTCCTACCCATATTGTTTGCTACAAGTCATGAGAAACCAAGGGGAAAAAAATAATCCTGACCGACAAAAGAAATACGCATCTAGTATAGAAATTGGAAAAAGAAATAAAAAGTGACAAAAACAAATCATTAATTTTTAAAAAATATAATTTGTTGGACTTAAAATATAAATTACTCGTAATTCAAATTTTATGGTGCCGAATTGCAATTATTTTTCACATTTTATTTTGATTTGGCTTGAAAGCTTAGAAGACTACTCACAAAATTAAGAACATTAAAACAATAGGTTAAATTTAATCTATATGTATCTATATTATTTGATAATTTTAAATTAGGTCCTTGAACTATCAAGCTTTATATATGAAGAGTTTTTTTTAGGCCCAATATGAAGAGTTAAATTGTATAAATATTGATATCGATTATAACATTACATGCGATATATATATATATATATATATAAAAGTAATTTTGCTTCACCATCTGCATATTAGAATATTTAGAGGAAAATGAAAAAATTATAAGCTAAATTATAATTTTAATCCCTTTTAATTTTTTATCTGTAATTTCAATCTTATTTTTTTAATTCATGATTTCAGTGGCACATTTTAAAAAAATCCTACTTTTATTCTTATCGTCCATTCTGGGTACGTTTTATTTATGTTTATTAATCAAATATTGATTAGAAAACAAGTATTGATTACAAGTTGAAGTCTAAAATTATATAAATATTGATATCGATTATAACATTGCATTATAATCAAATATTGATATCGATTATAAATATTGATATCGCTTAGTCTAAAATTGATTTTCATTATAAGTTGAAGTCACATTTTCTATGTTCATTAATCAAATATTGATTACAAAACAAGTATTCTAATATGTTACTTTTGACTTTACAATTATTTTTAACATCACTTATGGTATTTTTTTAGACTCCCCTAAATCTAAGAACATAAGTATTGTTTAACATTAAGTCACATGTGGCTTCACAAACAAAAGTTGAATGCATACAAGTATTTTTTAACACTCAATGAGTGAATAAACAATTAAGTTCAAATACAAGATAACTGTGTTTCACAAAGAATAAATTAATGAAACTTGTATATCAATCATCTAGTGATTTCACTAGAGTTTTACTTCAAATATTGTCTTGTTCTTTTGTAAAAAATTTTGTCAGTCGCTTCCTTGATGGAGATGACCTTTTATAGACTTCAGTGGAGGATCTGTTACGAGATCAACGTTAATTCCTTAACATAATTGTTGTCTCACACTGAAGGATAAGACGACGTGTCATGCTCTGAATGGAGAGGAATGACCCATAGTATAGACAACGCGATTTGTTTTTTTGTCGGTAGTGAAAGTGACCTTTAAGAGAGTATTTTGTGAAAACCTTTTATTCTCTTCTATATTGTCATCTTCTTAAATTCAAGCCTTGGCCATTCAAAAATTAGAGACACAAATAAATTCAAATAAAACAGAACACGTGCACTTCCCTTTTTTGTCATTCTGAATCTTTTTGGATTTACTTGAGACTGGACGCGCGAGTTAACTCAAAGACAATGTGTTGTACTGATTTACACAATGGTGAATACTCTTTGGAATTAGCGTGTTGGACGCTTAGATAAAACATAACATACTCTCTTCAATTGTGGATGATACTTAATATTGTAAATACCTTTAACATAATAATCATGTTCACTAATAAAAAAATTTATTAAAATATCAATAATTTATACTATTGTTATACATCAAAATTCAAAGTGGATGAGACTAATGATCATCCAAACCTGACACTAAACATATTACATAATTAGTTTTTTTTATTAACTATGATGTTTTTTTAGACCAAGAATATTTTCAACTTAAAGACAATCATGCTTGAGTTGGATTTATATAGATGATAAAGTTTTCTTTATAAATATTTAATACAACTATGTACCAAAAACTTGAACTCAAGATTTCTATTTAAGAAGAAACAACCCACTCCAGTTGATCTATTTGACGGTATTATAATGCTTTTTTAGAATACCCGTCACCATCTCCTTAAGAGTATTTAAGAACAATCATAAAAAAAGTATTTAAGAACATAAAATAAGTTAATTTTCTTAAATACTGGTTCAAAATTTATAATAAGTAATGAAATTATATAAAGCACATGTATTTAATTAATGTTATCCTATCACTTTTTTCATTTAGTGTCGAAAAAGCTATACACGTGCACTCCATATTGAAGTCGAAAACGTGGCAGCTCATACTCTCTTAGTTCATAAACCATAATAAAAACATAAAATCAATCTGAATCTGTTTAAATAAGTTATATATATATAGAGAGAGAGAGAGAGACACACACACACAAGAAGATGGGATTGATGGCCACGGCACGCGAATTCTCCACGGAGTGATAGGTGGCTAAGAATCCTTAGCCATTAAGGCAAACACTGACTTTGACAAAGCCAGAGAAACTATGACAATAAATAATAAATTAAAATTTAAAATTCTGTTTCTTCTACGTTCTCTCCTTTTATTTTTTCTGTCTTTATTTATTTTCCATCTTCTAGTAGATTCCTAGTCCCTCTTTGTCTTCTTTGAAATATACAAATTATATTATACTATTTCCCTAAGCAAACACCAACACGGCTTCCGAACAATAAAGTAAAGCAAATTAAGGATTGGATTTGTCATTTCTATTTTTTTTTTCGATTAAAGTCTAAGTTCCCACGTTTCTTGCTCAATTGCCTCCATGATATATACCAAATATATTTTGATGTTTTGCATTTAATATGCGAGAATCAGGTTATGTCAACAATATTTAAAAGAAATTTGACAATATATAATTTTTTAAAGGATTTTTCAATATGTAATTAGTAGTTTAGAATGAGTGGAGTAAATGAATTTTAATCATTATATTATTTATGTATAGTTAAGATTAAACTAAGATTTTTCTTTTACAATTGTGTGATCTTTGAATTATTTTTTGCATATATTTTAATGTTCAACATTTAACTCTCTTATCTGTACCACGGTTATTCTCTCTGCATGCACACATCATATTATTAACAAAAAGAAAATATAAAAAATTAATGATTCCGTAAAAAAAGAAAAATAATTGATGAATTATATAATTTCGCATACATGAATATTTCTTTTGTCACTACGTATATTCTTTATTAAGAAAGTTGAAGTAGGCATGCAATCAATACACTCTTTTCGGTTATTTTTTTTTTTTCTTATATATGTTTTACATCAGATTGAATTTTGTTTTGAATATGTTTTATTTTGAGTTCATAATATATTAAAAATTTTATTTTAAATTTGTCATAAGTTTAATAATGACGTTATATCATCATAATAGTTATTAATGTTAGAAAAATTAATTTGTAAGATGATAAATCATTACTGAGAATCAAAATAAAAGTTTTAATATATTGGAGACTCAAAATAAAATTTTTACAGATTTCAAATAACCGAAAAATTATTAAGAAAACTCATAATAAAATTTGGTTATTTATTAAACACTTTAAAAATATTTAATTTTTTTTATCAACTCGGGAAAGAGTACAAAATTAGTACTTTTGTTTGGCCTTTTTCTCTTTTTAGCTTGTAAAAATGACACTGATCAATTTGCCAGCAACGTGGGGAAAAAGATCAGCAAGGAACAAGGTGCTTGTCTTTACCAAACACTCAAGAAATGCATATGAAAATTAGTTGGGGAAAGTTGAATATACAGGTTGCTTAATAGTGTAGTCCTTCGACTCTTCCAACTATTTTATTCTCTTTCATCACTTAACGACACTAAATATACTTAGTTTAGGGAAATTGTGTGTGAAACTTCTTTGCAATTTTTATTTTGTTGGTAGAACTTCCCTGCTTTAACTAAATCAAGTTATTTTTTCCTCCTTTGTAAAAAAAAAAAAAAAGTTTTTTTTCTCTTGCAATTTTTATCTTTAACTATACGATGATGTCATGCATTTGAAAAATACAAAGTATCTCCAGGATCTCCCATTATGGTATGGAATATACCTCCAACTCTAATTATTGAACGTACGTCTTGCTTTATCGTAATTAAAGCCAAATTAGTACTGCATGTTGTCTAGTGTTTAATTTTAGAATGTTTATTTTGTTATTTGCCATTTTGTCTTTCATGTGAAAATACTTTTGGCTTATTATTCTTCATGTTCTCAATCATTCCACCCAAAAAAATTAAAATGTCTTTTAAATTTTCTCTTTGCTTTATGCTTTAGAGAATTATGGTAAAATAATTGCTTTTAATATTTATATTAAATTATAAATTTTAATAACTTTTTTACTCAAAATTATATAAAAAATAACAATTCCGAATTTTTAAGCCTCTTAGCCATCCATGATTATGGATTTTTTTTACAATACAATTAGTCCTATTTGGAGGTAGTTTTACATCATCTTTGAAATAGTCATATGCCTCATTAGTTTAGTATTTGTATCCTAATAGGGAACAAAAGGTTTGATATGTGATGTTTGACTTGATGAAACAAACTGCAAGTGGAACACCAAAAGCTAATGATTTGTTGAAAGCAAAATAATTTTAGTCAACTTAGTTTTTTAAAAAAATTGAAATATTTATATATACACAAGAATGAATCTTATTGTGTATTCTTAACAGGTTTTTATCACCAAAATAATCTTACAAAAACTAAATGTTATTACATTAATAATAAAAATGATTTTTATTAATTACTAAATCAGACATTTTGGAAACAGAGAAATTATGTCACTATTTTACTTTTTCATAAAAAAAATACTATGAATTTTTAGATTTTTAAGAAATGAATTTAACAATAAAACTTTATAAATAAAAAAAGAATACAATGACTCACTAATCTTTTAAAAGATTAAAATGGTAATAAAAAATCTTAAATTAAACTTATTAAGGAGTAAATCCAAGAAAATCAAAATATTTTTTTTTAATATCGAAAGGAAAAGAACAAAGGTTAAGGCACAAACACACAAAACACTTACGCCTAACATCCTCCTCCATAACAAAAGCTAAAGATGGAGGAATGGAATCTAAAAAACTTAAAACAAAATCCCCGACATCGAAAGGGGAGCTTCTCTCTCTATCTTTCTTCAATTTGAGATGCATAAATCAAAATCATTTTTAAATCAAAGTTTATTTTCAAATAAGTATATAAGTATACTTACATAGCGTGCGTCCAAATGAACCTAAAATCTAATGAAGAAAAGTTCAATAGATAGTAATGTGCCCATTCTTGCTTAACTTGATATATATAATTGACCTAAGGTGTAATCTCCTTAATAAAATGAATGGAAGAGATCGTATATTCACCATTAATTTAATCTCTTTCATAAATCGAAGGACATTAATGTCAACATAAAATGAGATGAATGAGAAGCAAAGAATGAAGAAGCTATTTCAACAGCGACCAGAGACCAGATACCAGAGAGGAAAGGGCAGAAAGTGAATGCAATTATCCCATTTCTTAACAACGGTTATATAAGGAAGTCTTCTTTAACTACTTAACTCATAAAATCACCACGAAAGATTAGACCAATATTAACCATTCTTGAATAAATTTGCTAAGAAAGAGTAGTTCTTTTTGTTATTTTTTACTTTTCTCAGCAGTGTTATTTTAAAACCACTCAGAAAGATATAATAGTCCCTATTTAATTACTAAAAAGTATCTACATTAGTATTTTTTGCTTTAATCATAAAAATGGAGGGCCGTGTCTAGCTACTTAAGGGCTGAGGTCAATTATTTACTAATGTTTTATAATCAAATTATTTTAATATGTCTATAAGCATGTGTGTGTTTGTTGCGATCCATAGTCCTACATATTTGAATTACACATTTTTTTTCTAACCATGATATTGATACGAAGAAGACAATGATTAATCTTCATTAAAAACCATAAGTGTATAAGATAATATTCTCCAAGTCAATTATTATTAAAACATAACATAACTATTTTGTAGTGATGTATATTTATATTTGTATTTTTAATAAATTTAAGACAAATGTCTTGATGACCTTACTATCTACACTGTCATGTAAAAATGGTCATCTATTATAGTAATTTATTTCAACTTTATGTCTAAAATTTGCAGTATTTTATACTCTTTTTTTTTTTTTCAAATGTTGGCTTAAATGTCCCTATTTTACTAAATTAATACAGGTAAAAATGTTAATATTTTGTAAAAAAGTTATTCTTATAAAATAATTAAAAATTAAATATGTTTTAGTACCTTGAGTTTCTTTTTTTTATTAGGAGAAACTGAAGAATCGAAAGGAGATAAAAAAAAAAAAGATTTACGATAACTCTTGGTCTTCCACACTTAAAAATTGACTTTTTTAGTCTCTCTCATTAAAAAAAATATACCTATTTTTGTCTCTGATGTTAATGACTAGGTTAATTGTTTTGGTGGCTAATGGATTGACACTTCATAGCTAGTCTACCACATCATTTTTGCTCCATGTGACATAATGTTGCTACATTATATGGGGGTTAAAATTGAACTTTTACATATTTAGAAGGATTAAAATTGAATTTTTACATATTTAGAAGGACCAAGAGTGTTGTTTAATCATAGATAGAATAAAGAGAAAGACATGTGATTATATTAATATTTACAACATTAATATAAAATTAAAATTAGATCCTCAAATTTGGTACACTTAACATGCTTTGACCTTAGGTCGAACAAAGAAAAAAAGATCAATATACTTGAAGACAAATTCTATGGTGAATAAGCTAAATAAGTGATTCACTAGTGAACCACTGATTGTTACCATTGGATATATTACAAAATATTAAAATGTATTATAAAAATTATAATCAGTCTTTATTAGTTAATTAAATACAATTAGTATAATGATCCAACATGCATATCATGTTTAGATAGCATCATTTTTTACTTCATCGTCACCACACACACCAACGACTGAAACTCTGACATATCATTACTACCATGTTATCAATCCAATGATAGGCATGTGGCATGTGGCATGTGGCAGAGATTGTCATGCAGTGGCTTGCGCATATGGGGACTCGTGAAATTGTAAGAAATGAAGAGTTAAGGCGTATTTTCTGGAAACCAAAGTCTCTGGTGAGCTTCCACCGACATTTAACAACGATAGGAATGTCGTAGTCAAGTTCATAGAGATTTCATCATCCTCATCACCATGACACTTAATCGCCTTAATATAAAATATTCAATGTATTAGATTAAAAAAGGAAAATTCGTTAAAACAGTAAACTTATTATATTTTAACTTTGCAATTTGCTTCACATACATATATGCACCAATTAATGATGATCAAATAAAAGTCAAAGTAGATGATTCTCTTAATAGTCATTGAAAGCAGGTTTGCGAGATACATCCTTACATAGTTTAGGGGCTAATTGAGCATGTAGTGAATTGAGTACGAGATCTTACCCCTCATAATGTGGTTCACGTCAATGATGTGTCTAAGTTCATGAGGTTTAGTGGTAGTGGTGAAATGTTGGGTACGAGAATGTGGTGATGTTGATGTGTTGGGGATCTAGCCAACAATGCTTGGTGACAATGACAATGAAGTAGAACACGATGTTCTCTAAACACGATGCATGCTAGATCATTGGACTGCTAAATTTAATTAACCAATAAGGACTGATCATAAATTTTATAATATGTTTAATATTTTATAATATATCCAATGATAATAATTGGTGGTTCACAGGTGAATTGCTCATTCAACTTCTTCATAGTAGAATCTGACTATACTTGAATAAAAAAGGAAAAATAATTTACTAACTAGAATCTACAAATATAAGAGAGAACTTTGCAAGTCAACCTCTTGTATGTTGATTTTTACAATCGTTCGATCCACAAAAGTATTATAGTCTATCTTCCTTATTTTTCTCAAAGAAAATGAAATAAGATCAGCATATGAAACTTTCCTCTAAGATCAAGAATATCTATAAAAAAGGTAATAAAATGTTTGTTTTGAGAAAAAAAAAGGGCTTGAGATTCTTTTTATCAATCAACTAAGGTATGAAGCACATGCTTATAATGAATATTTCCTAGATCTAGTAGCCAACCAAGCCACCTCTAAATGCAAGGAAATCATTAGTGCCATGCCAAGTGATTGAAAGCCAAAGGTTGTGATTAGAGATAGGGTCATGTGCATAAATGCTCTTAGTGGTGAGTTCTCTATCTAGAAGTTCGGGGAATGTCCATACAATACTAAAATTGTGATTGCAACAATTGATATGATAAATTGTTTTTGTCTTTCTAAATATGCAAAAAAATCAATTTTATTCTCTCTAAGTATAAAAAAGTTTAGTTCCTTTTAGGTAACATAATTAAGCCACGTGAAACCAAAATCACATGTGGCGGACAATGGTGTGTTAATAGATAAATCATGTCAGCATTTAACATAACATCATTAGCTTGAGATGAAAAGAAATCTATTTCTCAAAATGAGAGACAAAAAAGTATTTTCTTATTGTAAGAAAAACAAATGAAAACACTATGAAAATGAATAAACTGATAAGCGATGTATTCTAAAGTGTCACTCAATAAATATATTATATTGCAATTAAAAGTTCATTGTTCCTCTTCAAGAATGTATTATATGAGAATAAAATGAATCAAACTAAGGTTATTTCTCCATAAATTTAGATGTGTTGTCAACTAAACTACACCTATTTTGATTAGATAGTTTTATATTGTTACCCAATAAAAAATAATAATATATAATAAAATTATTGACTTTAATGATAATTATCTTAATAATCATATCAATAATGATTTCTAATTGATGAATAATATAATAATTTTACATGAACAAGACATAATTATTACTTTTGGTCCATTATATAAAATAAATGATAATAATATTATGGTTGACTCCCTAATTTTATTTCCCCGCTATTACAAGATGATGTACCAAGCTTAATGTTTGACTCTTAACTTTGTTGGGCTTTTGTCCATTATTTTCATATAAAAAATTGTTATTCTTTTTGTTTTTATTTATAAGATTTAAGTTTGAAATGATATTTGTTATTTTTTATAAGATTCAATTTATAATATTTGCTGTATTAATTATCTTTAGACTAGAAAGACCTATAATTAACAGAAGAAAGAGAATATATTGACAAACAATTAGAAGAGATAGGATAGGAGTATAAAAAACAAGAATAATTTTAAAAAAATTATAAATTTAAGACAAATTTATTGTTATAAACTAACTTAAGCAATTTTTTAATGTTAATGAATTAAGTAATTTGGTCTTATAAATAGGAGAATAGTAATATTTTTCATTCTAATTATAAGAAAATTATCACTTTTACATGTATTAATGATTAGTTTCCTTTTATATTTTAATTTATTGTGAAGTCTATCAATGAAATATCATTAATTTTTTATGAAAATAAATGTATTTTTTTTTAAGAACTATTAACAATATAAATCATCCTCACATTTTAAAAAATAGAAATCATTGTCGTTGGTTGATAAAATATTTTTTAAATTATGAGTAGTGTCATTATATCTAACCATCACTTAAATCAATTAATTTAAGATTTTTTTAGAATAAAATTTGAATTTATGTTAATCCTATTATTAATTAAAAAAACTAATTTAACCAGTTTCTTTGGTTTGAATAGTTTAGTCTTATATTTGTTTTCTTATATACAGGACGACCAGAGATAATATTAAATTTTATAGATTATTTTCTTTTTCATATTCAAATAAAAAAATTATTATACAATAATACATTTTGAAATAACTGAATACATTGAATAGAATACATGAAATATGTTTTGACCACTACTTTTATAGTTATCATTAATGAGACCAACAAATATATTTTTTTAAATTTGTATTTTCACTTATTTTTAATTTATATTTATAGGTCTCATTAATGACTTCTCTAAAAATATTGGTTAAAAACATATTTGATTATATTCTATTAAATGCATTAAATTACTTTAAAAAATCATTCAATTACTTCAAAATGCATGTATTACATACTTTTTTTTATTTAAATGTAACATAAGTTTTACTTTTATTTCTTAAAACTAATATCCTTTAGTCAACCATTAGCATTTATCATACAGAACTACATAGTTATTCATTTAATATATTAAATAATTATACTTATTAAGTAAGTTATAAAGTTCAATTAAATTTTACGGCAGTACAACTTCCATTATCTACTTTTTAATTTTTAACACTTAATCAATAACATTCAACAGACAATTTGTGATTTAAATAAAATAATAAAGCATTTCCTTTTAAAGTCAAAGTGTCCAAAAACACAAAAAAAATATTAATAACATTTTCAAATATGCAATTTATAATACTTTTTTTCTACCATTTTGAAGTCACGCGGGTAGTCTCAGACAGACACAGTTAATAAAGTTAAGGAAACTCAAAAGAGGGAAAAGTAAAAAAACGTGCCTATGAAAGCTGTAAACACTTTATTAACACGCATTTCTTTTTAAATTTTTTTCATTTACATTTCGATACAAACTTTATAGTTAAAAAAAAAAACTTAATTGAAAGAGAAAAATTAAGTGTAATTAGCCAAATCTTTTGATAAAAAGTAACTGTGTAGAACCGATGGATATTTTGTATGAATAGAATAATAACTAAAAAATATTATTATTATTACATTCATAAAAATCAAAGATGATACGTGGAGCTGTGTGGACCGTCCCTTTTCTCTATTTTATGAGATGCAATTTTCTTCATCTGCTTCTCTTTCTCTCTCTCGCTGTCTTTCTTAACTTTCTCTCTCTTCTGTGTTCTGTTCTGAGGACTCTCTCTCTTCCATTCATTCATCATTCAGCGTCTCTTTAAATAGGCTCTCTATTCAAAACCATATCTTCCAATCCAACCAAAAAAAGATTATCTTTTTTAAGGATATATCCACACCGTGCTTCTTGCCCTTCTCTCTCTCTTCCTCACACCCAAGAAGAAAAAAAAAGAAAATTTCTCTTTTTTTTGTGATTTTTTTATTTGTTTTGCACACCCTTCCTGAAATCTAGAGACAAGCCGCAAAATTAATCCATACCCAGAATTTCTCTCTCTGAAATATCTTGTGGGGTTTATCTGTTTTTTGTTGTTTTTGTTTGTACCCTTCGATTCTTCACCTTCATAGTTGAAGATATATACAAAGTATATATAATAGTATATAAAGCCGTGTTTGTTGGGTGTTTTGGAGGATCTGCTTTGTTTTGCTGTGTTCAGTGGATTGTGTTAAAGGGGTTTTGAAGATTTTTGTTGAAGTTGAAAAATCTGAGAGTTTTTTGGTTGAAGTTCTGCTCCCATGGCTGCTCAATTGCAAAAATGTAATCCCTTTTCTTTTTTACTTGGTTCTTTTGATTTGTGGGTGTTATTCATGGTTTAGATTTGTTTTTTTCTTTTTCTTTTTGGTTACCCTTTGTAAAGTAGGATGAAAAAATTGGGAAAAAAAGGAGAGATTTTTACTTGGTTGATTTTTTCTGCTTTTTAACAGCTGCAGATGAAATGAGGAAGAAGCTTCATGGTGATTCTTCAACGGTTGAACTCAATAATTCCAATTCGGTAATAAATGGGAATTCCCATTTCATCCCTCTCTCTCTATCTTTTATGTTGTTGCATGTGATATATGTAAAGTATCGCTTTACCTTTGGATTTGATAGCTTTGGATTGAGAATATTTTTTTCTTTCAATTTAATTATTCTTTTTTATTCCTGTGCTTTGATTTGAAATGAACTGTTTCATTGGTTGTGTATGAGACATGGAGAATTTCATGTTTTCTCAGTGTGCATCTGGATGTTGTTTGTTTGTTCAGGTTCCTTCCAAGGGTGCAAGTTCCCCTTCTGATGCAAGATCATGTGTATCATCCATAGGGGATGCTTCTGGTAGTGTTAAGGAAGTTGATGTGGATCATGAGTACTTGTCCACAGATCAGGGCGTTCCTTATCCTGCCGGCGGCTATTACGGTTACTACTATCCAGGTTAGTTGCTGCTGCTGGTCATAGACCTTCCCTCGAATGGTTCTCTATTCGTTTCAATTGGTTGTAGTATTTATGGTTTCACTTCTTACGGTAGAATGATCACAGGTTATGGTGGTTTCTATGGAGAGTCAGACAACCAAGGGTACTATGTTGGTGCCGATGCCGTGGATCTTCAGTACCCTGTAAGTCTCTTGAGCTGAATTGTCGTTTGCTCATTCTGTTGATGTTATTGTTGTGTCTTTTTCTATGTGGACTTCGGTTGACTTGGTACAAATCTTGCCAATTTAGGCCATGCATATGTAAATACTTGAATTTGATAATATGATAATTATGCCTTCAAATGATACTTATTTCCATTTATCACCATTTCTTCTTTATAAAGTTTTTGAGAAATAAGAAGGCTCTCCAAGAATCATATTCTTGTAAGAAAGGGTGGAATGGAAAATAGTAATAACGTATCTCTATTTGCAACTTGATTTTTTTATTTTTCTGGGGTTGCATTTGGGATTCAAACTTGAACCAGTGAACATGTTGCGGTTTGATTTGTTTTCTACTTGAATTTAATCACCACTTAAACATGCCATCTTTTTCTAAACCAGTTATTTTAATTGAGGGCATATGTAGCCAGTATCTGTGGTTTCCTGAATCAATTGAATTTTACTATGCATTCTTAGCTTTAAGTCAAGCAAGTAGATAATTGACCTTTTTAACATTCTTTGATATATAATACATGTCTCAATACGTATTTTTGTTCTTTCTGTTGCTTCATTTAGGTCATGCAAGCAGATAATGGTTCTTATGTCTATCTCGTGCCAGGATTTCAGACTGGCTACCCTTCATACTATCATCCTCTAAGTCCAGCTGGTATTGAAGGACAGTATGTTGGCCATAACGTCTACCCCCCTGGCTCCATCTATCAACAACCGATTGGATCGCCTGGTTATTATCCAGCTTCTCTATCATATGGAGAGTTACAGCCAACAACATACTCGTGGGATTCACCTCTAATCAATCAAGATGGGTTACAAGGACATGGTTATAATGAACTGGCTGGTAAACCAAATGGTAGATCCAATTTGTCTTCCCAGAGTCATACTAGTGGTGTTGTGTCAAAGTCTGCACCCCCACCTAACTCGGCAGAAGGGAAGGGTTTGACATCATTATTAGAGGTCTCATCAACTCATGTTAAGCATAACCAGCCAAAACAAACAAACAAGGTAGCCTTACTTATCCACATTCTTCTTCCCTGGGTTTTGTCTATCATCAGTTCATCACCTTTAGATTATATTATTCTAACAAGCTTGTAATGTTTTTTCAGGCACCAGTTTCGGTCCTCCATTCACCTGTTGCAAAGTTTCCCGCATACAATCAAGGAAAGAGCGGATTCCTCTATCCAAACAACTTGCTTAATGTGAAAGCAAACACAAAGGGCTGGGTTAGTACTGAAAAGTTGAAACAGAGAAACAAGGTCAACGATTCACTCAATGAGCAGAATCAAGGTCCTAGAACAGCTAATGCAAAAGGTGCATTAATGTCTGGAGGTAATTCTGTGAGAGGCTCAGCCCCAGGTGGGAGTGGAAATGTTACCAACAAAATCAGGACAGATCAGTACAACCTTCCTGATTTTCCAACCAAATATGATCATGCACTTTTCTTTGTCATCAAATCTTACAGTGAAGATGATATCCACAAGAGCATCAAGTACAACGTGTGGGCGAGTACTCCTAATGGGAATAAGAGGCTGGATGGTGCATTTCAGGATGCACAGAAGAGAATGGAAGAGAAAGGATGCAAGTGCCCTGTGTTCCTTTTCTTTTCGGTATGCAATTTGGGTCCATCGCAAAAACTTCAGATCCCCTGCACCCATGTTTTCTCTGCTTATGTATTTTCAGATTGACAAGTGATAACTGTGTTTCTTAACTTCCTTTCTGGTAATTGCTTGTGTTCAGGTCAATGCTAGTGGTCAATTTTGCGGAGTAGCTGAGATGACTGGACGAGTTGATTTCAACAAAAGTATGGATTTCTGGCAACAGGATAAGTGGAATGGATATTTCTCTGTCAAATGGCACATTATAAAGGATGTTCCAAATCCTCAACTACGCCACATAATACTCGAGAATAATGATCACAAGCCTGTCACAAATAGTAGAGACACACAAGAGGTATGCATCCATAGTAAAAGCAACAATCTACTGACGAAGTCTTGGTTGTTTCTTCTGTATGCTTACTCATCATGTCTTTGTTGATTCCACTTTCAGGTGAGTTTTCCCCAAGGTGTTGAAATGCTTAACATTTTCAAGAATTATGTGGCAAGAACTTCCATATTGGATGACTTTGAATTTTACGAAAGCCGCCAGAAGGTATTGCAGGAGAAGAAAACAAGGCAATCTATGCCCCATACCAGTGTACAGGTCTGCTTTACACTGCAACCTTATTCCAAGATTACTAAATATAGTTCTCATTGATTCCCACTTTTCCTTTTTGATATGATTGACAATGGGAACTCTTGATGTGCGCATTTGATTGTGGGACCTCATTGGCATAATTGTTCTTGGAGTAGGAATTCTTTTGCTATATCTGATCAATGCCTAGTTGATAAAAAAATTCTAAAGCTTTAGAGAATAATTTGGTGTTGGGAAATTTCATAACTAAGAGCTCTTTATAGACTTTGGAGCATTGCAATTTATTCTCTGTTCTTTATTTAATTTTATTGTGCAATCATATACCTTTGAGATGCTTTGCTCTCCTTGCTCATTGTTTTACTTAATTTTATTAATAAATAATATATGCACTACACTATCATCCAATCACAAACTGTCATGTATGATAAATAAGTTTGTTGACTTTTTTAGTAACTATCTTAAAAGTCATCAACGATGAGTTTTGATTAACACTTAACAGTATAAACTTTTACACTGACATGGCATGTCTATTAAACTCTTATTATATTGGTAGAATATAGATAAGTTTGTTAGACTTTTATAATAACTATGTTGAAAGTCATCCTAACGATATTTTTTAATTAGTTGATAGTATAAATTGTTTAACTTTGTCCATGCATACTTATTAAACTCTTGTTTTATTTTGCAGCAAATAGAGGAATTAACCACTACACTTGGGTCAGTAGACCTATCATCTGTGAAGAACATGGAGGATCCTAAGGTGGTTGAGAGAGTGAATGACTGAATAGCATGTGGGGCTGATGCTATTCCTGGGGACCCGCCATGCCAGCATGCCGATCACGATGGTGTGGCGATGTGCCACGTGGACCACAAAGTAAGAAAAAAAAAAGCTAATGAATTCAAATTTTAAGTTCTAAACCAAAAATTCTTGCTGCTGCTGATGCTTTAGAAAGGGAGAAAAGAAAAAGAAAAAGAAAAAATAATAATAATTTTTATCCGGGCAAATGGTGACTGCATTCCTAATTGTACAAAACTACAAAGGAAGAAAGTCTTTGGAAGTGGAATGGACCCGGTGAGATAGCTGTTACAGGGTGCTATGAAAAGCACGTGTCATTTACTTTTTTTTTTAATCTTTCTTTGCACATAATAAGCTCAGTTTGGTTCTTCCTTTGTTCTTGGTATTTTCAATTTTATTTTTCTTGTAGTTGCAGTTACCGATTTTAACAACATAACAAATGGCACGATTTGGACAGCTCATCAATAATAATATGTTGAGAATGATGGGTTCCATGTGGAAAATTATTGGAGTTGGGAACTCTCTGACCTTGCATTATTTCAATTTGAATATACTCCGCGCATTATTGCGTAATGAAATTGAGTGTTCATCCGTCTTTGGACTATTAAGAATTAAAAAGGCAAAATTGTAAAATTGATTCACCACTTTATCTTTAATTTCAGATTTGGTCCCCCTATAATTTAATTCACAAATTTGGTCCTTCAATTTTATAAATCCCTGCAAAATTGGTCTTGGAAGTCCAATTTGGACATTGACTGTTAACCTCAGACGTTGACTACCACGTGTCAACGCTTGAGTGGTTTCCTGTAATTCACACATTTGGTTCTCTAGTTTTATAAATCTCTTTATAAATTGTTCCTGCAAAATTGGTCTTTTGAATGGTTTAGTCATTGGTATTAGAGACATGGTAGGTCTTAAAAAATTTCGCATTTTTTTTTCATTGCAAGTTTTTTCATTCACTTGGAACCCAAAGAAAAATCACAATTTGTCTCTCTCTCATTTCTGTGGTTGTTTAACTGGAAAAGTGACACATGAATCTCAACCTGGATTTGAAATTTTAAGATATCTTATGTGTATACGATTGATTAAGTGGCCTATGTATGATAATGGTATTTTTGTTTGAAATTTGAAATACAACTTCTCGGGTAATGAAATTTGGCTGAATTTATAAAAGGATTTATAAAAGTGGGGGACCAAATGTGTGAAATTATAAAGGGATCAAAATCAAAATTGGAGTAAAACTGTGGGACTAAAAGTGTAATTTTACCTATAAAAAATGAAGCCTTTATATGGAACTACCCAGGCGTTGACACGTGGCATTGACATATGGCAGTCAACGTCTGAGGTTAACGGTCAACATTTAAATCGGGCTTCCAGGACCAATTTTGCAGGAATTTATAAAACTGGAGGATCAAATTTGTGAATTAAATTATAGGGGGATCAAATCCGAAATTGAAGATAAACTGGGGAACCAAAAGTGCAATTTTGCCAATTAAAAAAAACAAAACTTATATATGAAAGATTAAACTCAATTGAGTGGTGTTTATGAGATGTTATAAATCTTATTTTATGTTTTAAATTTTTACGGAAAAAAAATTCTTAACATATGAATTTAATTATATATTGATGGTATTTTTAATCGTTGATTGTTATATATAATAAAATTGTTCACTTTTATTATAATTACTTAAAAATTATATTTAAGATGAATTTTAATTGATGGACAAATGTATTTCATGGGTTATGAGTCATTTCACTTAACGTTAAAATGGTGTTTTCTTTGCTAACAAATGGCACTTGTCTGAATCAAAAAAATAAATAGCACTTGTAACGTATGGAAAGATCGAGTGTGAAAATAATAAGAAGTTCAAACCCCACATTGATTGGGTGCATTGAACTGTGGCATGTAACATTAATATTTGAAAAATATATCATCAGTTTGCACATAATTTAAAAACATAATTTATCATAAAAAAATTATTTTTTATGACATGATAATTTAATGACATGACAAGTTAATGAATTGTTAATATTATTGTTACAACAAAGATTAAAATAATAAAAAAAAAACTTAAAAGATTAAAATCAAAATGTTTTTAAATAACTAAAATATAAAAAAATCTTGTATTTCATATGAATCAAAAGGTTATTTAAGTTATGATTAAAATTCCAACAAAGGTTCAAAATTACAAAAGTTACTCTTGAAGTTTCCTAATCCTCTATCTATCAATGTAATTTTTTATTTATTTATTCACTAAATAAGTAAAATGACTTAATGGCTTTGGGATTTTTGATAAGAAGTTGGTAAAGGTTCTTATCCCACCTTTAATATTTTTATATTATTTATTATTTTTAATATTTTGTTCCTACTTTTAAAGTTTTGCACATTTTAACCACTACTTTCAAAATTTCACATTTTATCCATGATTGCACATGAACATGTCAATGCCACATCAACAATTCATATCAGCTTCACATGTACTGCCACGTCAATATTAGAGTACAACATCGACAATCAATGTCACCATGTCACTAGTCAACTAACAATAGACTATTGGCCAACAACTAGCACAAGAGTTAGGAACACAAAGGAGATTTGCTTGAAAAAGAAATTAACACTTGCAAGCTCATGCCTAAAATGAGAAAGAAGACTCAAGATGCATTGATTCAAGTGCAATAATAATGTGTCAACTATGGGCTTGCAACCTAGTTTTTTTTTACTTTTTTAAGTGTATTGGATCTATTTTAGTTGTAATAAATGGATTGTTTTGATACTAATTAAAATCCTAATTTTGATAGTTAAATTAGTTTTTTTAAAATTTAGTTTAAGATGTAACTTGTCCTTAAGCTTGCTTGATCCTTTGCTATTGTTTCTTTAAACTTAGGTTTAGCTGATAGCTAGATTAAGAGGGAGGCACTAGTTGTTGTCTATAAATAGGTGTTGAGACAAAGTCCCTTCAAAAGCTAAGGTTTTAATGATGACAAATGTTAACTCATTGACAAGTGCTCCAATTCGTCTCAAGTAGTAAAGTACTCGAAAGTTCGAGTGTCTAATCCACAAGAACTTTGTTTGTACTTAGATTGATGCAAACTCAATTTGCAAGCAAGAGATAAGGAATTTAAAATAGAAGATAAAGAGAGATAGAAGATAAGATAAAGATTTAAAGTAAAAGATGATGATAATGCATTTGAATGCTTAAAGATAAATTCAGAATTTAAAATATGTTGGTGCGTAGCATGTTTAACTATCCTTGATGCAATGTTAAGGTGCTTCTTTATTTAATGTTATTCCAATTTCCACCCACATGTACTAAGATACTCAACCCTGATCCCTCACGATAAAGAGTCTAATTTATCTATTCTCTTTCCCAAATTCCTTTGCAGAGATAAAAAGGTAAATTGCATGAAGTTTTGAGATGTATGCATACGCAAAACAAGATCACTCTCCCCAGCAATGAGTTGTTTAAATGCTCTTTCCCAGTTTTTTAGAAATTAAATACTTCTCAATGTCTAATTCTTAAACAGATGCATGGATGATCAAGCCATACAATAAGAATAAAGCACAGGAAAGAAACAATAAAAATTGACATTGCATTAAATAGATAGTAAGAAAATATTACATTACAAGAAAATTTGGCTGCTAGACTCCCAACAATGGGGTTTTAGCCTCTCATTATAATGAGAGACTTTACACTTTAGGGGTTGATGTGGATAGAAAAAAAGGATGGATAAAGAATGAGAAGGGGGGAATGGTTAAAGAGAGAGGATTTCCCCTATTAGAGATGCTCAAAGAGCTCTAAGTCTTGGTGTGTGTTTCTTCTTTGCTTCCTACTCCTTTTATAGGCCTAAGTTAGCTTAAAATTCACGCGATATCATGCTAAACGAGGGGCTTTTGGGCTTAGCGAGTATGGCGGTGATCACGCGCTTAGCACGGAATTCACGCTAAGCGTGCCTTTGGGCTTCTTCGTGGGTCTTTTTCGCGCTAAGCGAGCTGACTGCTAAGAGAGGAAACACATTGGGCTTGTTTTGTGCGCTAAACGAGTTGTCTCAATCTCCAACTTTTCTCCAAGGCTTTTTCTTCATGTTTTTCCATCAATTTTTCTTTAAATCACTTGAAATTTTCTTCTTTTGAATCCTGTTGGTAAAAAATTACAATGATGTTGAATTCCTCATTATTTCATTAAAAATAACAGTAAAGTGAAGAAATTCTAATTATTCTTAGTCAAAATTGACTATCAATTAAACTCAAATTTTGCAGTTATCAACAAACCACTATGAAGTAAAATGACTAGTGATTGAGTTTAGCCATGAATGGTTGCCTTGAGTGTTCTTTATTAAGACATGACATATTTAGAAGCATAATACAAGTGTGAAACATAGGGCCACATTGGAAGCTTTCCATGACATAGATTTTGCTATAAGAAGCAAGACTACTAAAAGGAAAGCTATTTAGAAGTTGAAAAGGCAGTCATATTTTCTGGGTCAAAGTGCAGATATTAAAATTTATGTGTGATCAGAAGCATGATGCTGGGGATAACTTAAGTCAAGGGTGAATATCAGAAGCTACACATGACTTAAAGATCATTTGAAGTTTCATTGTCAGGAGGTTCGTGATGACAAACGTGTCTCACTAATACAAAAGCACACATCAATCAAGACATGCATCAGTGCTTGGACACCATTGATTTTGAAGCTATAAGTTCCTTGTGATTCTTGATATTGTCTAAGTTATAGGAAGACAATTGTCCTAGTCAGAGAACCAACAAGCAATTATAAAAGAGATTGAAGCACATTGCATTGCAATAACAATGCATCTCAAGAAGATATGTTGCAAATACAATATCCATAAAACTTCTCATGATTCAAAATTCAAAATTAAGAGGAATCCACTAAGCAACAACTAGCACCCAACGAATCTATCTCAACGAATCCTTCAATGGATATTTTCAAGAGTTTAAGTTAGATGATAGTGGAGCAAGAGCAAAGATGAAGAAGACAACTTGAATAAGTTGTATGACAAAGGTTGAAGATATTTCAAACGGCCAGTTATAGGAACTTGGACAACCCATGCAACATTTGAAAGTTGAATTCAATCTCTAACATCCACAACAACGGCTAACTCCAAGACAACTCTATAAATTGAGTAAATTCAGTGGAGCAACTGGCAAGGAAGTGTTTCCGAAAGAGGGTAAAGACCAGGTTGACAAACCACCCAGGAGCTTCCTTAGCCATACACTCTAGGTGAAGCTAGTAGTGCCAAGTTCGTAAGAGGGTAAACACATTCATAAATGAAGCCTCAATAAAAGGCATCTCATAAGGTGTAGTGTCCATCCCTTAAGATTAAAGCGATGGAATTCAGAAGAGTAGTCAGGGGATTGTTGCTTCTAAAGTTTAATGTTAACACAATAGATGATGTGTGAGTCTAGTAGCAATTACTATTGAGGATTTGAAGCCTAAAGACTTTTTGAAAGAATACTTGGGTAAAGCCTAGAAAGTCTTGGAGAATATTAAGGTGAAGTGCAAAAAGGCTTTTCAAAAGTAATACTTGGTTGCAGCCTGCAAAGGCTTTGATAATACTAGTTGTAAGGAGTCTTTGGAGGCTTCAGGAAAGAGAGAATATTACGACAAATGCAGGTATTGGATGTAGCCAGTCACAACCTACCTTATGAGAGGAGTGCGAGCAAAAAGCCAAATGAGCGTCTTCCAAAAAGGAAAACGCGTGGGAGTCGCCAGTTCGCCACCAACGTTTATTTGAGGAAAACGCTAGAAAAATAAAAAAAAAGGTCTACGAATATTGAAAAGAAGGGTTCAAGAGTTGTTTACGCATAGGGAAGGTATTAGCACCTCACGCGCCCGTCACAAGGGCCGACAGCCTTTAATTGAGTGTGCAAAAACATGACTTCAATATTATTAATTTTCCCTTTTCATATTCTTTTATTTTTTTGGGGTTGACAAGGGTGTTGCCCTTGCTCCTACGTATCCTCATGTGCAATGAGGAATTCAGACCTACGCAGTTCTTTAAGTCTGAAAGTTTGTGTGTTAAATTGATTTTATGTTTTTTTAAAAGATTGATTTTAATTACGAACAAAAGTCGTTTAAGGTGTTGGACCTTGAGACAATGTTTTAAACTTTGAAAAGCGGAGAGTTGTTAAGGCGTTGGACTTTCAAACGATCTTTTGATTTTTGAAAAGATGAGAGAGTCGTTAAAGCGTTGGACCTTGAAATGATCTCAAGTGATATTTGATAAAAAGAAATTAGTTATGAGTTGGTTTTATCTTGGTTTTGTTTATTAAGCTTCAATCTTTTTTAAAGATAACTTTACAACACTTAGTGATCGGTTAAGATTGAAATTTGTAAAGAAAAAGAGATAGACGATGATAGATGGAGAAGATGAATGTGCACAAAACAACAAGGGGGACCCCTAAGGGTACATAGATCATATTCAATCCTCAAAAACAAAACTAATCAACAATAGCACGAAGAACACCGAACGAGAAATGATGTAGAGGTTGATCACAATCTCGATTCAGTAGCGCCTCGACTTCGTTTCTTCTTCTTTCTTCTTCTTCTCTCCTAATTCTCTCAATTTCCTTCACTACTGCATGCTGGAACCCTTTACTCAGCCTCCCTCATGCCTATTTATAGCAAAAAATGACCCTTAGAACCATGGCAGCTCGCCCAGGCGAGCTACTTCATCCTGAATTAACTGGCTCACCCAGGCGAGTTGGTTCCTTCAGCCCTAAGCAATTTGGGGGCCCAGGCAAGCCAGAGGCTAACCAGGGCAAGCCAGGGTTCAGAAAACCCCCTAAAATGACCCTTTTGCCTCTCCATTTCGGTATCTTTTGCATCCTTGACCAAAAATATCGAACATCTTTCGTCTTGTGCGATAATTGGTGTTCAACACCGTAAGTCGACTAACAAGGATCAAAAGATCAACGAATAATAGTCTCCAGACAAAATTAAGGTATGACATAGCCCATGTTAGGATGAACTAGTATAATTCTTTGGTGTGTTGATTTTCCTCTTTATTGTGCCTTGTTTATCTTAGTTGTTATATGCTTAAAGTTTGTTTTTGAAAAGTATAACTTTGACTTTTAATGTTTTAATCAAAAGTTTTTTAGAAAATAATTTTATCATTCAAAAGCAACACCACATACTCTATGTAATAAAAGTCAAAACCAGAATCTATAATTTAACATAATATGATATTTTAAGAGTAGGTTCTAAAGCAGTGAGAGATAAGTTTACTTGAAATATTTTATCTTGATATATTCTTTTATCCAAGTACTTGTGAAAGAAATGTATTACTTCTGTAAGTCTTTTGATTTCCAAGTAATAAGTTTGAAAAGAAAAACCAGAAGTAAAGTGTGTTTATGTGAAAAAAATAGCCTAATCAATTTTTGTGTCACTATTCAACCCCCCTTCTAGTGACCAATTGATTCACTTTAATAGCCTTTTACAATTTTGCATTTGGCATGCTTGAATAAGATTATATTTTTACTCTTTGTGAGTTTTAAGGGTTGTGTCTCTTGTGAGTTCTTAGATCAAACATTTTCATTCTTATCAAAGGTTTTCATGCCTTTGTGATGAATACTCATTGGACTTACCATCCATAGAGTGTGGTGTCTTCCACCATTTTTCATCTTTTCTTTTTGTTACTTACTTTTTTTTTTTCATGTTTTGCACCATTGCTACAAGTTTATAATCTTATGTTATTTTATATTCTTTTCATTTTATCTTTATTTCTTTAAACAAGATAATCAACTCAAGGATGATTCATAAAAACAATAGGAATTCAATTAGGATCATATCAGGTTACCCGAAACTAATTGTGACCAATGAAAAATTATTAGGGATAAATCTTTTTAAAAAATGGATTAGTTGACAAGAGTAAATAATTATATAAGGCTTACCAACAAAAAATAATTGATTATTCTATGGGCCTCTACATTTTCAAAGGCCATTTCATTTTCTACTAAAAGGTACTTTTGCATACTTTTACATATGATTTTTTTATTGGCTATATTATTTTTACTCTGCTAAAAATTCCACTTAAAACTTTCATTGATTTTTGAATAATTCTTTAAGTTCTCATTGAAAGAAAGACACCAAGAAGAGTATGTATACGTTTGTGACTGTCTTTTTTGGTTTTTTGTGACTTGAGTTAGGAATCTCAAGCTAACAAGTAACGAGACAAAGAATCCTTTTGAGGGTTTGGTTCTTGGGTGAAGGATCCTAAATTTCATCAAAGTGTGAGGTATCTCTGTTGTATTAAAGTTGATTTTAGTGGAAAATCCCAATTTATGATTGGAGTTCAGATGTAGCTCTTAGTGGTGAAGAGTAAATCAATATAAAAATTAATGTGCAATTTCTCTATAGTCCTTACAATATTACATTATTAGTAACCTTTGATTGGCCATTAGTTTAAGGTTAATTGACAGGTAAACTGTTATTTAATGCCCATATCTTCCGGTGTCCCTAAAAATATATTGGTCTATGAACTGTGTGACATGTTAGAGACTGTGATCTTGGGAATTTTGAAAGGAGATATGATGTGTCAATTTAGGAACTTGACTAAATTCTTTCTTATTACTTTGCCTTTACCCATTTGGTCAAATAATCAATTGTCACTACGAGGTATTTATTGTTCTGGGCCATAGGAATATTAATGAGTGAAGTTTGGTGAATGGTATAATATGTAAGCAAGCTTGTCATTGAGATTTGTCACAATGCTTTGCATACTTTATTATATCGCACTTCATAGTCGACCAAATATATTAGTTCTTGTGATCTTTTCTTTTCTAATAAAGCTTTTTCCCTCTGGGTGTTGTTCACAAATCCCTTTGTTGGCTTCTGCTTGTGTAATTTGCCTAATACGGGTGTTAAACATTTAAGCAAAAGGCTGGAGTTATTAAGTCGAAATCCCTTATGTTTTAATTATGACAAATTACACACCTGTTGCTTATGGTTCAGTCTTCGTTCCACATTTGTTGACATGTGTCTCTACAGGTGAAAGTCTTAGTCAATGGAGAATAATTGAAAATATGAAGAACTAATTAAGGCTCTAAAACTATCACAAGTTTCTGGGCTATCCTAATCTTACATTGTTGCTAATATTTTGCATTGTTTAGAGGAAGAGATATGTTCTAACTTTGACAAACGAGGAGCAAAGCCAAAACACAAAAAAAAAAATTATAAGGACTAATACCAACCATAATGTGTAGGGACTAATATTTTAACATTCTTGAATTGTGTAATAAGGGGGTTTAGAGGGAATAGAAGTTCTGAAGACTACTTTGATGGTTATGGTGTATGTTGAAAATATCAAATGGTTAATGAATGAAAAAATGGTTTGTGTCCAAGAGATTCAAATGTTGAGCTTGCCCACACTGAAGGAGAATGTCTTATTAACCAATCATAAGCCTCTACGGAAACTTGCTTCAACTCTACCATCTTTTCCCATTTTGCGTGATCATAGCTTTGTATGTAGCAAGCATTATATCTCTAAGCCAAAATCCATAACACATTTCTTAAGAGTGATTAATTTGCCCTTAACATATCTTCGATGCATTATCAACAAAAGGAAAACAATGAACATCTATCTTATACTAAATGCATCGAAGTCAATATTATCGAAACATTATGCATATGCTTTTCAGAAAGTAGAACATTATTGATGGTCACCAACAGTATCACACATCATCAACATTATTCATAATTTCCTAAATCTTAGCTTGCATTATTCCCCCAATAATCCATTATATAACATTAATACCACACATTATCGTATTATTGATATATGTACAAAAAACCCATCAAACTCAACGACCCACACAACTTAACTGCACTAACCTCAAACATTATCAAAACAAACTCTTGAAAACCCTAATCACAAAAAGTGATTTTACAATCAAACCAAATATGCAGAAAATAGAATTCTCAATATTGAATCACAAAATTGGTATAATTTTTTAATGCCATTTGGTTTTCACTTAGTGATGATAACGAAATGATATACCAAAAAAGATATACATACAAAATTTAACTTGCAATGTTTTGTATACTTATTCTTATACTTGATTGATCATACACACTAGCCAATTTTCTAAAGCATCTGTAAAGCAATTTTTAATTGGTTCAAAACTCGAAAAATCATAACGTAAACGTGTAGACCTTCTATTGTGTCTAGATAATAACGGGACATAATTAAATAAAAAATGTGAATTCTTTTATATCTAATACCATGGAACGAATTCATGTATCACCTTCCAAAGAATAGATTCCATGCCCATTCATGATTCTATGAAATGAAATGAGTGAAAAACAACGTTGGTATTCAAATTTTTCCCAACATAAACACCCCCTCGGGAAATGAAAGCTAAATAAAACCACAATTCCCGCATATCTAACATGATGTAAGTCCTACCAAGTAAATTGAGGCAAAATTAAATAGGTAAGGGGAGAAATGAGTGAAAAGCAAAATTGTATTTACATGACGAAAACTGATAACCAATTTGCACCTAACTGGTCTATACTGTCTTCGTCAGACTAAGGGAGAAGTTTACAACCCTAAGTCAAATCACAGACGGTGAATTTGTTGTTCATTGATCACTGCCAGGTGGTGGAGGTGGTCGGCGTACTACTCCCCTACCTCGACCAACTCGACCACGGGGAGCACCGCCTCTTCCACGACCTCTAAGGGTAGAAGAAACCAACCCAGCCTGTCTCATTTGAGCCCTTTCCCGTGCTCGCTCTGATAAATTTATGGTTGTTGAAGTACTACCAACAGGTGATGCCTGCTTTGTCTCTTCTGTTTCAGCGGGGGCACTAGGGGTCCCTTGCCTTGGAACAGGTAAGTTCACTTTAGAGGAGCTACTCTCTGCAACAGTGCTTGTCGAAGTAGCAGTCTCACTCGCAACAGGCTCAGCCACTTGATCGCTCTCAGCTGATATTGGTTCGTTGACATCAATCAACTTGTCAGAACCATCAGCAGCCTCCTCTACCAAGTCACCCTCATCATTCTTATCATCACTTGAAAGCTCAGGAGAATTAATCTCACCAGCCTCTAGAGCATCATCATCAACCCTAGCTGGGGAACGTTCAGGAGTTGCAGCAGACTCAGATTGACCTTCCCGAGATTCTTGGTTTTCCGCAATGTTAGACAAATCACTAGCACCCTCTAGATCTCCAGTATCTGGCATCAATTCTCCCTCTTCTCTCTCACCACTGGGCGCCAATGTTGACTGCTGATTGTCTGGGTCTGTCTGATTCCTCTGCATCTCATCAGACAGCACTTTTGTTTCAGCAGATTGATCTTGATTCTCTTCTAAAGTTCCAGTTTTGTCAGCTTGTAATTCCTCTTGACCAGTACCATCCAAGTGCCGTGGATCTTTGGATTCCTCATCATTCCCGACAGCAATTTCACCATCTTCATTTTGAGCTTCACCAACCTCCTCATTTTGGCATTGGGGCATGTCACTGCTATCAAATAATTCTTCAGTGACAGGGTGGCTGCCAGTAAATTCTAGAATTGCAGCAGGTTGTTCTTCTGTATTCTCTTCTAGGGACTCAGATCCTTTTGACTTCTTCAAGACATCAGAGCTCTTCTCACCAGGTGCAACTGATTCTTCACGTAATTCAGAAGTGGAGGTAGGAGCAACACGCTTACGAGCCAATTGTTGAGATGATTGAACAACATTACTAGTATCTGTGTCACTAGACTGCCCAGGCTTGCCCCCAGGTCCTTCAGCATCAGACATTTCTGTGTCACCACCTTGAAGCTCCTCAGGTCTTTTCTCACTTTTCTCTAGTAGTTTAGGCCTGACCAATCTCCTACCTGTTCGACGAGTTTCAACACTAGCTTTGGGTAATGCAAGTCTTTTCTCACTTTCTCCAGTGGCTTTAGGTGGTAAACCGCTAACTCCAGGGGCCGCTAAAGATGCAATGCCTTGGGATTGAGGATGTACAAGAGAACCTGTCATGTTGTAGTCAATCCATTAATATAGCCAGAGGTACAAGGTTAGATTATGTAGAGAACCACTACTAGTAATTCTTGAAAACTGCATTCTCTGTCTAAGATCATTATTCTACTTTTCTTTAATAGCACTTATTCAACAAACTTGATCTGCACAACATTATAAATGAAATAACCTGTAGCAGCGGCTGAACCATCCGTAATTGTTGCTGCATCTCCAAGATTACCGCGACCTCCAAGCTCCCGAAATACTGACTGAGCTTCCTTTTCAAAACTTTCCACAGCAGATATGTAAGGAGCAGCAAAGTCATCGACATTGGATCCAGAAAGAAGTTGAACCACATTTGAACCCTAGAAAAATCATACAAAAACAAAAGGAGGATAAAGAGTGCCGCTCTAAAATAATTGACTAAAACATATAAGCAAGTGATGAGGCCTCAGAACATAATCATAAAAAATAACCCCTGCGGGCTAAACCATGTCTATCTGTTCAACATTAGTTTGATTGCAAAATAAACCAATTTTGAATCATTACCTCAGGAAGATTGCCAATAACAATCTTAAGCTTTTCAACTTCATCAGATAACCTTTTCAGAGACTCCTTATACCTCTCAATTTCAATAATCAATTTTATTTTCTCCTGAAAGTAAATAAATCAATAAAAGGAGTGAAGAAAATACATAATATATCTTATGGTCGAAGAACTGGACAAGCAATATGTATTTGCATCTCAAAAGTTGAAGGATAAGCTTAATAACTTCTAAAGGCACACACACACGCACATACGAGTACTGCAAATACAGATAGCTTAGGCGAATTCGATGGCCTAATTCTTTCACTCTGAACTTGAAACATTTCACCTCTAAAATATAATCCTCATAAATCATTGTAACAAGCAAAGAAACGAAAACTGCATTCTTCCGATACTACTATAAAGAACAATTACATTTGCATCACTGTATGTAAGCAATTGAGACCAGAAGTAACACAGAAGGTACTTGGACATGAATCACAGTTTATACAAGTAATAAAGGCAAAAAAACTTACAAAAAAAAAAAACAAACAAACATGAGCACTCAATTGAGTCAAATTTTCATGAAAAACATTCTGAAAATTATATGCACATGAGCAATCTCACTAAACATTATCCTTTCTGCATTGAAGTAGAGGAAATTTCAAGACTTAAGAGCTAAGACAACATTGAACCTAGCTAGATTTTGGTTTAAAAGCAGAAGTTCAACAATTGATTGTGGGGGCAAGAAATGGATTTATTCTCCACACAAAATATTTTTACCCACCTTTTTCCTAATAACTTAGTCACCACCAATCATATCCCACAAAGGGGTAGGGGCAGCTACAAGGGTCCAAAAAATAATAGGTTCTATTAAAACCAAAATTTAAATAATTCCATTATGAGAAGGTATTTCAACTATTACTCCCTCTGGTCTCAAATATAAGAAAGAAAAATGTCACAATAACTAGAAAGTTAGTTAATCACATTTAATTGCATCAATTTCAATTAAAAAATAATTTTTACCCTAACTTACCCTTCATTGGAACTTGGTATCAAGAATAAGAAAGAGACATTGAAACTAGCACCTCAATTAAATGAAGGGTATTTTAGAGATAGTAGCATTAAATAACGTAAAGTTAGTTGAAATTTTCTTATATTTGAGACGAAGAAAAAGGTTTTTTTCTTATATTTAAGACTAGAGGGAGTATACCATAATCATTGAATACCCTTTAGCATATGCAAGTCAGTAAAGCCAGGGAGTAAAATTTTCGTTTTGTTGAGCAAATATGGTAACAGGTACAAACCGTACAAGAAATTTAAAACAAATAAGTTGCTAAAAGGTACAAGACAAAAAAAGCAAGCGGGGGTGGGTAAAGGCGGAACCTGTTCAACATTGTTGTAAGAGTCCTTTATGGCCTTTTCAGTCTTCAGTCGTCTACTTCTCTCTAAACGACTCTCTTCCTTCTCCTTCTTTAATTCATCTCTCTGTCTCTCCAGATGTTTCTCCAGAATCTAGGAAACAGAAAATGACAAGCAAAATTAAGACAAAAAGGGTTGCCGCAAAAGGAAAGGGAGAAAAATCAAAACCTCTGTTCCAAATGAACCTGTATTCTTGTGTCCTTTTCCTCCTTCATCGCTTGTTCACCTGTTGTATCACATGTTGACCTTTTCCCTGATATATACCATTAAAATTTAACAATAAATTCCAGCCACAATAGCAGATTAGAAAAAAATATAAACAGACAGCAAGGGAGAGATTAGGAAAAAAAATATTACCTTGTTTAATTTCATCTAATTGCCTAGAAAGTTGTTGGTTCTCTTTCCCTAGGTCTTCCTTTTCCCTTGACAAAACATCAATCCTCTTCTAGAAAAGGATGGTAGGAAAAAAAAAGCAATGTGAATATATATATATATATATATAAAGAAATATACAACCATCCAAAGAACTCTATCCATTTTCCAAGATAAGAATTTCCATGCACCTTAAACTGAGCCAGCAGTTTCCTATGCTTCTCCGAATCAAGTTTTAGGTTAGCCTGTTTTAATCACAGCACAACAAAATGTTAATAAACAAAATATTTCTTCAAACATCAAAGGTAGAGAGAGTATCTCAGAGACCTCATTATGCAGAATGTCATTAATTCTCTTCTCTCTCTCTGCTAGCTCCAATCGGCAGTTTGAAAGATCTTTCTCTAGGCATGAAACAGAATCCTGCTTTTCTGATAGACTTTTACCAAGTTCCTCAATCCGAGCATCTCTCTCTCTTAGTTTATCCTAATGAGATAAAGTATAAATATAATAAATTCTAGAAAAGATACTGACAACTCACTTCAAATTGAGTACAATAAATAGAAATCTAACAATGTTATTTCTTTCTGTGAGTGTGTATCTATCTATCTATCTAAGAAAACTTGAAGTTTCTTGCAAATTTCAAAACTGCTCGATCTGATTTTTAGCTCTATTGGTATTCCAAATATAGTTATAATTTTTGGGAATGGAATTATATGTTCTCCTATGTGTGCTGTTCAGCAATGGAATTATATGTTCCCCTATATGTGCTGTTCAGCAATGGAAGATTGCAAATTTCAAAGAAAATAGCATCACAAAACTATAATTAGAAAAGGAGAAGAGGATCGGCAAAACAAAGATTGCTTGATTCGATCTCCCGCTTTAAGCTTAATCGAGTGACAAAAAGTAGACAATGGAAGGAGAAACGAAAGTCCAGAAAGAACAATTTGAATCTCAATTCTACCATAGATCTTCAAAATGAATAGCATGATTTTATTTAGGATGGAGTCCATGGTAGTTTTGATATAGGCCGACCAAGTTTGATAACCAAGTAATCTTAAATTACTGAACAAGCCAACTTTAGATAACAGATTTTATGTATGCGAAAAGGAACACCAAACATGTATTAAATGATAAACTGTGCTAGACAACTTCAAGGTTGAGAGATGCCAGAATATTCATTAAAATGAACAACCTGGATTTCTCTAGCAAGTTTCTTCACTCGATCATAATCCTCAACATCAACATTTTTACTCCTTTCAAGCAACTGAAAAAAAAAAAAAGAAAAATAATGTAGATCAAAGACACAGTAATACATTATAATATTTTTTTTGTCAAGGTTTGAAAAGAAAATACCTCAGAAACCTTCTTATTGAGATTATCTTTTTCCATTTTTAATGTTCCAATTTCTTTCTTATGGCGCTGAAGCTCAATTTCTCTTTCCCTCAGGAGATTCTCTAGGTTCTCTGTCTCAGCTCTAACCTTTTGTGCTAGTTCACGCAATTTCTAAGCCAAGAAAGTTGTGTATCAGTAACAGAAAAATACTAAACAATGCAACAGATTTTATCAAAATATATTTTAACATAAACTACATCATGCTAGTATGACAAGTCAATACAGATAAGTTTATGAAGCAAGAGGATAGATGGGGGGAATACAAAAAACTTTTTTCCTAGCCTATTAGTACGCAACGTTTTATTGAACTCTATGCGTTGAAATAACAACAAAATGGGAATAGGTAATCGGCAAAGCCATATACCTGACATTCCTCAAAATTGTGTTTATTTTCTTCCCTGAGCTGCATGTTACTCTCACGAAGTAAGTTCAATTCTCTGACCTGCAAATGATTTTAAAAAATCAGCTCATCATTGGATTCAACATAACATCATTAGGAAACACTTCAGTGAAAAATATCAACTTATTATGTCATCAAGAAACAAGCCATAGATAATGAAGAAAAGTGGGTTGTGATGATAGGATTCTCCACCTGAAGCTGCAATGCTTTGAACTCCTCTTCGGTAAACAAAAATGATCTTGATTTTGCACGCTCAGTTTCTAGTGATGCATGTGCAGACTCTGCTGCCTTCAAAGCACTCTCATGCTACAGAAAACCAAGGGATACGATAAGATTATACCATTAAATACACAGAATAAATTCATACATGGTGACAAGAAACTGAATTCAAAAAGTCAAGTTTATTATAAGGAGCCTTCACCAAAAAGAAATACGGACCCTTCACCAAAAAGAAATACGGACCCTTCACATGAACAGGATCTTTCCAAAATATAAATAATAAAATGAAGTCTTTTATATCCATATGAGTTTCAAATGCCAGCATAAACGCGAAAAAGCAAAAGACTATTGTTACAACTGATTTTGTATAACTAAACAGTATATTAGCTCTTTTTGGCGGTGAACATCAGAAGGGGAGAGGCAGCTGTTAAAATAGCGTCAGAAACCAAAATATACAGCAACATCCACATCCAGGGCCTCAGGCACCAGTAACACTAGAGATGATGAATCTCTTTGAAACAAGAGTTGGGAATTTTTTCATGGGATAAGTTATACAGAAAAGGCAAGAAAATACAATAACAAAATCCCCAACCCCATCCGCAAATCCTTAAAAATCCAAATACAATTATCACCACTTCAAATTTGCAGAGAAATAGCGACTGGAAAAGAGATTGGGTTGAGTTACAGATAAATCTATCCGTGAAGATTGAAAGAGAAGGTATTACTTGTGTCAGCCAACTGGTGCAATTTGGAATAATATATTAGGTAATAAACAGTAATATAAATATAAGAAGAATTTTATATAAATATTAATTATGAATACTTGATAAATAATTTATTCTTTATCTTGGAAGAAACATAAGAAAGAAGTACAAAATTTTACCTGTGACTGTAGTCGCAGCTTCTCTTGTTTTAACAATGAAACTTCTGTTTCTGCCTGTAGAAGTACAGAAACATTATTAGATAACCATGAGATAAACATACAAATAGAAGGGAATTCAATAAGACACAGATATGTACAATTTCTTTGGAACGTCTGAGATAATTAATCACGTTTTGAAGACCAGCATCACCAAAGGCATCTGCACTACTACTTCCAGATGAAATACCAGCAGCGTTACGCTCCTTCTCGGCCCATTGAATATGAAAAGCCTCAAGTTGACTATGTAGTATTTTATTCTGAAAAATGTAAACAAAAATTATGAAATAGAATGATAGCAACTAGTACGGTACAATAATAGGTGTAGGAAATCACTGCAAGCAAACATGATGTCATAAGCAGTTCTGACTTCTATGCAATAAAAACCCTCAGCATACAAATCATCAATGCATCTCCCACCATGGCAAAATTTCCAAAACTATACACATAACTCACCAAAACAAATGCAATTGAACAGACAGGAAATCAACATATGGAATAGGAATCCTCCAAAAAGAGAAGAGGAAATTAACATAAGAAAATGAAAATGAAAATGAAAAGACATAAAGGGAGCAACATTGTCCAATCCCAGACAAACTCAAACAATACCTATACCAGTTGTACATTAATAATAACATTAACAATATTAATAACTCATTTCCCAGATGAATCAAATTAGAGACCAAAAAATTTTGACAGTAAGGAAACAATCATGTAGCATTCATTCAATATTATATTAACATAATAAACCTGATATGTAAGCATCACTAATACATAATCAACAGTTAACTGCAAAAGATTTCCTTTTGTACTGAAGCACATAAAAAATAGTCAAGAAAGATATTCTCAATCACCTGTTCATTGATTTCATTGTATTTCTTCTCAGCATCATTCCTAGACTTCTCTAGTTGTACCTTCTCATCTTCCCACTTAGCCTTTAGTTCATTCTGTCAAACACATGAATCATAATTTAAAACTTGTCAGATTTATATTCATGATATGAAAAGCAACCCATAAAAAAAATAGGCAGAGACAAAACAATTGGTACAAATCCAAAAATGACATGAAGAACAAGGGAAAACAGGTAAAGTAGCATGTATTCAAGGTTGAAGGGGAAAATGACAAGTGCGAAAGCAAACCAGTATATCAATAAACATTTCTTTCATACTTATTTTCCATAGCTCACATCGGCATATCCTCAGGCAATAATAAATTATATATCTAGAGGAATTAGCAATAACAGAAAGAGCTTGGCCCAATGGGACAGAGTAAACATGTTGGGGCCAGGTTGCTTCTTATTACTCTCAAAAGACTCAACCTTCATTCTTCTTTGTACCTTATATTGTTCTGTTTGTACTACATTATTTAATATCAATGTGGGATCAACATCACACCTCTGTCATGTCTTGTACTGGACATCTCGACCGTGAAGTTTGCAGAACTAGACATCGACAGGTGATCCAATAATGGGTGGTCCAATAGGCTCAAAAACAATAGTTAGGATAGGCTATACTACTATCTTAGAATTTAGATTTAGACCTAAAATAACCCGAAAGAAAGATCAAGAGGTGAGAGATGCCCCCACATAAATACTTTATTTTAGTCATACCAGTAGTCAATGTGGGATCTCTGATTGAGGCAACTATACTATATAGCTAGAAAGTAAAAATAATAATCAATTACCATCATACATTCTGGATGCACAAATCGAATATAATGATTTTCAATGAATCACATATATTGACCACTACATTGCAATCACACTTTAATAGTTGTATGTACATTATCAGCAAAATTCCTAGGATTAATGGTACTTAACTAGAATATATGAAAATATCTTATCATATCCTTTAGCCACCATCTTTCTTTATCTTATCATGAATTGTTTTCCTTATTAGCTAATATTTGAATTAATATCAATTCGGCATTTATATATCTTTTATCACTTTTTTCTTCCTCAAAATATGGAATCCCTCCCTTGATATCTAAAACTATACAACTTCATAGTATCATAACGATACCATCTTCCCTGACTTGTGATTTACAATTTCATTGTATCCTAAAAATATGGAATTGTTTTGTTTTCAATAACTTTCCCTTTAATTCCAAGAAGTCCTTTATCGTGCTGTATTCTTAATCCGGCTAGTTTAGATATCATCTATCACGATTTGTTTTCCTAATTGGCTAATATTTGAGTTCATATCTCTTAAAATTTGAACTTAGGCCTAATGCAACCCCACAAAACCAGGTTGCAAGGTGAGGACTGCCCAATCATTATAAGCTCTATTTAAGCCATATCTCTAGTCAATGCGGGACAAAACCATCAACCTAAAGGTTGCAATTAATGCAGTCCAAAGAGGCCACTGATAAGGCAGGCTAGGGGTGACTGCAATTAAAGGCAGCTTCCCAACAATATTTTTTTTTTTTGGAAGGCAAAAGTATATATATTAATAATAAGCTGAACAGTACCAGAGGTACTGAAGACTGATACAAGGCACAAAAGTGCGACCTTCCAAAAAGTAAAAACAACCCAACAATAAACCCATCACAGGACCCCAATACAACTAAACAGAAATTTAACCAAAGGCCATCATAAGATTGGTAGACCAATGGTTAAATGTTGTATTGAAACCTTTCTCTCCATATTTTAACCAGGACCAGGCTAGGATTAATGCATCATCCATCATAAAACTATATAACTCAACATGCTATCATAGCAATACCATCCTCCATGACCTTTGGTTTACGACAACATTGTCTATGTTTATCAAAATATGTAATTGTTCTGTTTTCAATAACTTTCCCTTAATTCCAAGAAGTCCTCTATCATGTTGTATTCTTATTCCAACAAATTTAGGTATCTCCAATTCTCCATTATCTGTTTTTCTAATTGGCTAATATGAGTTAGCATCTTTTAGCATTTATGCGTAGGGCTTAATGCAGTACGATACTCAATGGTATCATAGCAAAATTTTCTCTCTCAATATCTAAAACTATAATATATAACTTCAACATGGTATCCTAGCAATATGATACTCGATGACCTATGGTTTACAATTTCATTGTCATTTTCTTAAAATTTTGGAATTATTCTATTTTCTATAACTTTTTCCTTAATTCCAAGAAGTCATCTATTGTTTTGTATTCTTATTCCGACAAGCTTATATCTCTCTCTTATCGTGACCTGTTTTCCTAATTGGCTAATAATTGAGTTAATTAATATCTCTAAGAATTCGGGCTTAGGGCATAATGCAACCCCATAAAATCCGCTTGCAGGGAGAGGATTGTCCAAGTTTTACAAACTCTAAGGCGATGTCAGACTGAAGCACCCCCCTTGAGGCTGAAATTAAAGCAAAGAGGCTACAACTAAAGTGAGGTAAGAGTGAATGCAATAAAAACGGCTTTCCAACACTCCCCTTCACACTTGGGCTACCAGCCTGAATCATAGAAAATACAATTGGTCCAACAATAGATCTAGGATAGGCTCTAATACAATCCAACAAAACCAACTTGTAAGGTGAGGACTAATCGAGCTTTAGAAGCTCTATTTAATCCATATCTTTAGTCGATGGGGGACTGAACCACCACTCTTAAGGCTGCAATTATGGAAGACCCCAAAGAGGATGCTATGGTGGGCTAGAGGTGACCGCTATTAAGGCGACTTTCCAACAATATCAACTCGGTGTTTATTTATTTTCATCATTTTTTCTCCCTCAATATCTAAAACTATGTAACTTCAACATGGTATCATAGCAATACCATCATCCCTCCACAACCTACGGTTTACAATTTCATTGTCATGTTTCTAAAAATATGAAATTGTTCAGTTATCAATAACTTCCACCTTAATTCCAAGTCCTCTTTTGTTTGTGTTGTATCCTTATTCCAACAAGTTTAGATCTCCCTTTTTTTGCTACCACTGTTGATGCTCTGTTGTGGACTTCGTCCCTTTGCCACACTTGCCTGTTCTATGTCCAGATTTGGGCTCAAATCCCCAATTTCAGACCTTTTGTTGGGAGTCTCCTCCAGCAATTTCATCCTTTTGTTTTACTACACATCCACTGCCTCACATGGATTTTTGGATGCACCCCGATGTTTTTGCTTTACTGTTGTTCAGCGCTCACTGATTTTGTTGACCTAGTTTGGTCTTTGAATCTCTCTTGGAAAATCCACTTGGGGCAGCTGTTGCCTCATTTTTCGTTTGTTATGTCCCTCTTGTTTTGATTTCTTAGGAGTTGTGGATTGCTTCCTATGTCCTTGGTTGCGGCTGAATTTGGTTTATTAAGCCCCTTCTCTTTTTTGGCTTTTGTTTCTCACAGGTATCTTACTTCGAGTCTATCTTGTACAAGGTAAAGTCGCACTAAATGTAGACACCTCTCCCAACAGGGATTTGAACCTTGGTTTGCCACGGTGTGATGGACTTGCCCCTTCCACTATACCCAACCCACGTTGGTTAGTTGTGTCCCTCTAGTTGCTTGGTGGTTGTGCTCAATTTCAAGATTGCTCTAACCCTAACCTCTAGGTTTTGGGCTTGTTTGTTTTCCATATAAGAAAAAAGATTATTTGTAATAAGATTAAAGCTTATTAAGCTTTAACTTGAGGGAGAGTGCTAGAATATATGAAAATATGTTATCATATCTTAGATAATCCTTTAGGATTCATATGTTATTTCATCTTTCTCTCATCATGATTTGTTTCACTAATTAGCTAGATTATTAGCATAGAGAAGGATTAATACAATGGATTACACACACATACATATAACAAATGAAACAATAAATTATAATGCATCTCAGTCAATATCAATTCAGCTTTTGATGATCTTTTATCTCTTTTTCTCCATCAATAACTAAAACCAAATGCTTCATTTTAGAACATGTCCACTCATAACTTACAAAACAAACAACTACTCCTTTATTCTCAGGTACATGTGTGTCTAACTTCAAATAAAATTAATAAATAGTTCATGGGAAGAAAAAAATCACTAGGATTTAAGCTATTGAATCCTTTTAAAACTACTTGACACTCAAAAAGTAAAGCAGTAGAAGAAATTGTATGTTAATCTGATGATAATCAACCAAAACAGCAAAAATCAAAGCAACAAACGTACCATAAGGGCTACAACAAACACCTCAGAAACTAAAAAAAATATAAACAGAGAAAAATTAAATGTACTGGTGCTGAAGTATTGAAAAAGAAGCAGATAATAAATCTATAATTATGAATTGAATAGGAAAATTTTTACATTTTCAATTTTCTGAGTATTGGCTAGTTTCCGTAACTCAGATGCCTCCTCCTGCAGCAAGGCTAGTGCTTCAGATGTTTTTGTCAACTCCTGAATAGTTTCGGACTGGAGAACAACCTGAACAACAAGAAACATCTAAGATTAAAAACAATGAAAAGAAATTGAAATAAGCAAAGATAACGCAATATATTGTATCCAACAGCTTCCAAAATTGGTTAGAAAAAACATATTCACATCCTCAAAGATTAATAATTCAGATAACAATGAATGGATTTCAGCATGAATTACACTTTCATAAGCACATTAAGCAGGCAAACTATTAATTTATTTGACATAAGAAATTTTATTTGAGAAACAACATGATATAGGAATACAAAAGGTCACGGTAAAATATATGCTCAACAAGGACAAAGTGATATAGGAATACATTAAGTAGTCTGTTCCAGATCATGACGCAAAGTGGCCGGTCCCAAAAATTGGATTGCGGGATGGCTGCTATTTTAATTATATATATTATATTTCTTATTATTGTATTCATTTTATTAAATTATTACATTTTTTATTTAAATATCTTTTGTTTATGCATATTATTATATTTTATATATTTGTCTGTTATCTTCACAAAAAATATATATATGTTTCTGTTATATAATAAATAATTATGTACCACCTTCATTTCACAGCTCCACCGCCATCGTGGCCACTCCGGCCATTATTAACTACTATGGACAAAACAAAAGGAAAAAAAATAGAAGACAAATAAAAGAAACTCCTAAAAAACCGAGTGATAATTCATACAGTGATAGAGTAAAAGCTGAGACAGCTCTCTGACTCAGCATTACAGTAAGAATAGCTAACAGCTGTCATTTCTGTTGTGACAGCTGGAGTTAGTTAGTTAGAGCTTGGCTTTTAGTGGAAGCTAGCTTCTGTATATATATCTGAGTTCTAAGCTCTCTCTGAATAAGAATTAGATTCAACACTGAAATAGAATTCATCTTTTCTCTCTCTTCTCTGGTTTCTTTACACAGTCAATGAATAAAAAACATCAAATTAAATATTTTACAGCTAGTTGAATCTAAATATTATAATATCAGTCAAATGAAAATGGTAAAATCAGATTGGTCAAAAATCAGACGGCCAAGCAAACTCATCATGCAACTAGATTCATGCAACAGTTTAATCAAATAAGCATATTTTAAGAACCATGTCCATGTACCTGTCTTTCATAATTGGTTTGAGCTGCCCGCCATTTCTGATGTTCCCTGTCCAGTTTTTCTTTTAAACCCGAGATCTGAATTTCCATTGCAGAAATTTGAGAACTACACACACAAAAAAAAATGTAAGAGATGTGAAACCAACTAGCAGTAAATTTAACAGTGCAGCACCATGATACAACTTACGATTTGGTTAAAATTTCTTCTTTAAGATTTGTGATTTCAGCCATAGCAGATGTAAGAGCCTCTTCCTTTCCCACAGTTTCAGAAGCAACTTCTTCATATTTCAAAGAAGATTTATTTTCAAGCTCTAACATCTTGTCTCTTAGTGACTTAAGTTCAGATTCCAGATCTTTCTTTCCATTGTCAGCCTATTTTGTTAACAAGACAGAAAAAATACATGTAAAATAGAAAAATTGACTGGAAAACATATTTGAAGATTCAATATGCTAGAATACCTCTATTTTAAACTTCTCATGCGCCTTTTCTATCTCTTTCAGTGCATCTTCATTCACCTCAGCAATGCTCTTATACTTCATTGTAAAATTTAAACACAGGAAGTTAGTTTAATTACAAATTAAATATAATTCGTTTGAAAATAATAATAACCTGCAGCATGTGGGCTTTGTTGGCATGAGCTTCCTCTTTCCACTTTTCAATTTCGTCCTTTGCCTTTTGCAATTCAGCAACAACCTAGAGATTAAGTTGGGGGAGAAAATGTCAAGCACAATCACAGGTGTAGTTTTTGCAGAGCAAATTAAACAGAAAACAAAGTAGAAGGGGCACTCCTGCAAATCTTTTCTAGCACAACTCATTTGAGCTATTAGAGATAGCTTACCATTGTAGCTGATTTACTTATAGTTAATAACATTGTTTAGGTTCCTTCTCTTATAATTACTGATCACCACTGTAGAGTCTTCAACAACTCCCTAAGAAAATCCTTTTTAAAAAAACTGCTCTCTCTCTCTGGCTTACTTTCTCTCAGTTTCTCACTGTCCAAACAGTGCAGTAATTCTTAACACATAGCAGTGGTACATTTTTATTTGATTTATTTCCTTTAGCTTAGAACTCATTCCCTTCTACACTGTGCATTGGCTACATGTATCAAGTGATGCCACTGCATTCTTGTCAAAAAACATATCTTTCAAGAGATCATTTATATTGGGAAAAACTCATGTCCCACATTAACTAGAGATAAGGCCAAGATAGAGTATATAAGTGAGGTGCAACCCTCACCCCAAGAGCTAGCTTTTGGGGTCAAGTTAGGCCCAAACCCACATTTTAAGAATTTAGATCTGAACCCTTTTAGTGGGTTCACTTTAAGTCTTCTGTGGCCCACTCCTACTTATTGGACTACATCTTAGCAACTCTTCTAACACCAATATTGCTAAGTCTCACGTGTCCAAATCATTCAAGGTGCAATTATACCATCCTAATAGGTACAATTCCCACTTTCAAGTCTCTATTACAACCATTCCAGACCTTGCAAAGGTACCATCCATAGTTTTACAATGACTCATGAGAACCCTAATTCAATTTGTGACATTGAATCTGGAATTCTTTTCCATCATAGACAAATCCAGCCAGCAGGAATCAGGATCTTATTGTGAAGTGACAAACCAAATTTTATTTTTATAATACACAAATTATTGGAAATGAAAAGTTACTCCATCATATAGTACACCAAATGCATCAAAGGAGCACAGTGACATAGGGAACAATTCTAACTGATCATTGAATAGTCCATTTTGCGCACACACCCCTAAAAACACACATCTTTTCTGGGGGCAATACAAGAGTCCCCACACAAGGTCTTGTCATTTGCCCATACTGTTTACTTAACTGACTACTGTGCACACTTCAATAATCTCAACAGATTGGTATATTTCATATTTTCATAACATTGCATAAGAAAGTGTGTAAGACTAAAGTGAAATTGATATATAAAAATGTATGCCCACCTCATCACTTGATAAAGTGGAAGGTCCACTCACTCCACCTATTTCGACAAGCTACATTCAATAATACAGTACGTTAGAATTAAGAGCATAAATATTATCATTGCATGGAAGCAAAACTACTAAAATTGGACTTCCATATAATGGATGCAAAACACTTCTAAATTTCCAGCAGTTATATAACACGTAATGAATCTATTACAAGACACTTGACCATAAGGAGTGGCATCTAGATACTATTAGTACATCATAGAGAAGCAGATGGATTAGAGTTTTAATAATGGTAAAAACAGCCTCTGCATTTGCATGGGTAAGGCTGCATACATTACTCTCCCCAGACCTCAGGGGAGAGTCTCATGCACTAGGTTGCCCTTTTTCTTGTTATGGGTAGCTCGCCAAGCTGTCAGCCTAGCAAGCAATCAGTTTCAATCATTAGATTTCAGTTAGGAATCCAAGTAATGATTCCAACAATGAATGTTAAAGAAGCTGTTAGAAGTTCAGTCAATTCATTCAGATACACAGAATAGAAAATATATATCACATTGTAAACTTTTCATTAACTTTCTCCTGCATCTCTCAGATTCTTGGTCACTCTTTATTTCTATCGCATCTAATAAATTTCTCCTTTCAATGAAAAATAGGAGCCTTAAAATGCCCACAAACATTTTTACTTGGAAATTGGAAATGATATTCAAAGGAAAGTTCTACAAACTAAAACATAAAGAGTGTTAACCCTAATAGTTCTCAAAGAACCACTATCAGCAACACACTTCACAAATTAACAAAACCAATCCCAGAAGCAAACCTTGTCATCCGTGGAACCCATCTTTCTTTGAAGACCAGAGAGTTTTACCTGTGTATAGAGCTTGAAGTTAATATTTACCATTTGTGAAGACTTTAAGAAGAATAAGGTATACAAAAGAGAGCAAAAAAAAACACATACCTCAGCCACAGCAGCCCTTGATTCAGCAGATGCAACTGCACGCAATGCATTAGCTAACTCTTTGCTCATATCCTCAACCTGTCTCAGAGAATTTTTTAGGGTCTGGTCCCGATCTGATGTGAATCTCCGCACATTTTCCCGCTCTTCATTTAACTCTTGCTTGGCCTCAGCCCATTCCCTCTGAAAAGTGAGAAATTATGATAAGCATAACAAAAAACCATGAAAAAACACCAAATATGCACTAGTGAAGGAAACAAAATTATGGTTAACCAAATAGTATTAAGTATTTATAAGGAAACAATAGAACAAACCTCCAATTTCTTTATATATTCTTCTTGCTTAACCCTCTCTGCAGCTCTTGCTTCCTACATTTTTCAAATAAAAAGGAATCATATAGATAGTAATTTTATAGAAACATGAAAATAACACAAGCTGATGATAATAACCTACCCCTCGAACTTCCTCAGTACTCTGTATGGTACTCAAACTAGCCTGCAATAGCAAGTGTAACTGTGTAAGAATATGCAAATTTAAAAAAATTGAAAAATAACAACAATGTTGACCTGCAAACGCTGCACCCTTTCAGACAAACTGCGAACTTCATTGGATGCTCTTTTTTCAGAATTTGATATGACTTCCTTTTCTTGCTTTAAAACTGACAGCTGAAATAATAGTACAGGTCCATAAAAAAAAGGTACATGTCGGCTCAAAAGTTCATAAAATCTCAAATAGCCCGATATTTATAATGAATAAAGTATTAACCTCCAAAGTAAGTTTCCGCGAAAGCTCCTCAGCAGCAATCAATGACTCAGAGCTTTCACGCAATTTTCGTTGGTAGTCAACAACCAGCTGAGAAAACTCAACATTTCTTTCTAAAATGCCTTTGGCTTCAGTTTTCTAAAATGTCATCAGAAATTCATAAATTAGTACAACACAGATATACAAGGACAAAGCACTTAATATTATGGACAAGTAATTGCCTGATGTTCAAATTCTTTCATAATGTCATTAAGTTTCTCTCTAGCAAAATTTGCTTCAAGTGCACTCTTGTCACGTTCTGATCGTAATACAATAATCTCACTCCTGAAGACACAAAATTTCAGATTTAGAACCCATACATTACATGCTATACAGAAAGCATGTAGGTATCTGTAAAAGGATCATGCAAAAATTTAGTAATCCAAATATTATTTCTCTAATGAGCATTAAGATTACTTGGTTATAATTGCTCTAAAAAAATGAAAATAATATGAATCAAAGAATAAAAAAGGGAATATAGTTCTGTGAACAAGAAAAAACTTCATTAATTGTTACAAGGGATTAAGAATAAACAACCTGAAATTATAAAAATCATTGTTACATCAACTACAACTCAAACCAAACAACTTTTTGAGAGTTCCGATAACTGAATTTAAATTACTTCTCCATGGTTAGCAGATTAAAAATTATAAAAGCAGTTTATGTTATTTTATAAAACCAGTAATCAAAAAGGGAAGCCAAGGTGCAAGGTTGGAGTTGTCATCATGTCAGGTAATGCAGCCCTGTCATACACCCACATTAGGATGGACCCTTCCCTAGACCCTGTACACAGCAGGAACTTTATAGAACCATGCTGCAGTTTAGTAGTCTACGTACCTTTTACAGTTAAATTCAGTAGCATATGATTAGGTCAATTATTATAATCTTCTCTTTTCAGCCAATTAGACACAATAAATTAATACATGACAGCAGATAAAAAAAAAAAAAAGCAGAGTGGTAGTATTTATAAGAAATCCAGACTTACTAAAAGCAACCATGTTTCTAAGAAAAAATTATGAACATTTATGTCATATTTTTCTGAAAATATAGCAAATTTGAAACCTTTACCTAGACTTCGCTAAATCATCCTCAAGGCATCTCACACGCTCAGCAGCTTTTTCAAGGGACTTCTTAGCAGCCTCCTATAATAATGAAAACAACACACAATATAAGTGCTAGATAAAGAACCTTTCATGAGAATTCACCGAATAATTAAAGCTTATAGGAGAGTTGGTTCATTACATGATGTCAAAGCAGAAAGAAAATTAATGGGCTACAATACAATAATGTCAAGCAGTATAACACGATTTAATGTCAAGCAGTACAACAAGATTAGGCAATAATTTTAGATCCAAGTAATGACCAAATCAACTTTACATTATTAACACAACCTTATATTCTTCACAATATAAAAGTGTAATTTCAGCACAAAGAATAAGAGACCTATGTATTCTGCACACTTCAAGCCCAAAGAGCACAATAAAACCATTCATAATTTTCTTGACAAAGGTGATCCTTGACAAGAAGTATGAGATTAGAAGTAATTTTCTCAAAAGTGTCCCAACATTATCTTTACCTGTGAACTTTCAATTGAAGTCTTAAGGTTGTTTCTTCCAACTTCCGCAACAGCTGAAAAATCCAGAATCAATAAAATATAAGATGCCAACAGAGTATAAGGGGAAGACACCTGTCTGACAATAATCAAGCAAAGAACCAAAGCTAATCTACACTAGCTTACAGATCTAAAGATCCATTAAGAAATCATTATTCAATTCATATCAGCATTTTTCACAATACAACAAAAAATACTTATGAAAACAAGCACAACCGATCAACAACAATATCCTTATCCCACTAGAAAGGCAGCTACATGGATTACACAATGTCATTACACTTGGTTCAAAATAAAATTCTAACTCCGCCTGTGGTCTCATAGCTTGTGCTAGGTCCTCAATAGCCAACCAAAAACTAGCTGAAAGCCCAAACATGGATCACACAAGGACAACCAATTGAGCATGCAAAAAACTAAATCAATGTAATTGCATTACACACATTTCTCTGCCAACACACAAGCATAACCAACATGCAAAGATACAAAGAATTTTCAAGTAATTGACCAGTAAGTTAAAGCAGAACCTGTAAGCACTTCATTATAGCCACACACACACAAAGAAAAAAGACACAGGAGGAATCATACATCACACATTCATTAGAGTTTATATCCAAGTGACCAGGATTATCTCTAAAATTTGAACCCAGAAGGCATTTTAAAGTTTTAATGTTTTTATGCTGAAGGTAGAATGTATGCATGCCTGTGTATGCTTTCATTGGATTATTAAAATAAAAAATTCTCACAGAAAGTCCATACCATATCAATGATAAAGTAAATTTATTAATTCAATTTCTATATGATCATAAGCCATTTTTTTCTTGCTTTATACTTGCATTCTTTTATACCATACAAAATATAAAATTTTAAATGTTTACATATACCTTACAAGGAAAAGGAATTCATTAAATAGTTGAGAACCAGATAAGATAAGGTAGAGCAGCATTTTACTCCCTTCTCAATGTCTTACACAAAATGTCCAAGGGACCTCAAGTGGGATGAATAGGTCTTTTGTTGCTATTTCTCTATTTCTACTTTATTTTTACTCAGACTTTCTATGCTACCCAAATCTAACTTCTTTGAGAGACTAACTATTAGAGGATTGTATAGAGAGCTGCAGTATTCAACTGCACTCTCATTAAAGTGAAGATAGTTAGGATTAGAGTTAGTTCTCTACCTGACTTAATTAGTAAGTTAGTTATTGACAGCTGTCATAACTAACTATCCTAGTCTATATATACTCTTGTAACTCAAAGTTCAGTGCCAATAACAATTACAATTTCTTGATTCTCAAGTTTTCTCTCTTTTAGATTTCATCCTTTATCTTCTTTCTGTTCTGTTAAGAACTCTATTATGGTATCCAAAGCTTGGTGAGATCTTCAATGGCATCTCAACAAAATGCGTTTCTTTCCTCTTTCTCATTTCCTCACTCAATTGCACACAAGCTCAATGATTCAACCTTCCTTCTCTAGCGACAACAGGTTGAGCCAGTTATCAAGTTTGACCGCCTTCAGCGATTCGTCGCAAATCCACAAATTCCGCTACGCTTTCTTTCTAAAGATGATTGTGAAGCTGGAATTGAAAGCCCAGCATAGAAGTTTGGGAGCAACAAGACCAAGTGCTTCTCACATGGCTTCAATCGACACTTTCTACGTCAATTTTATCTTGTGTTCTTAGGATGCACACACTACTATGAGGTTTAGGAGAGAATTCATGAGTATTTTCACAAGCAAACGTGATATGAACTCAACTTCGAGCCACGGCTCTTAAAGGTAAGTCAATGCGAGAATTCCTGTCGCAGATCGGAGCGATCTTTGATTCGCTTGCCTCAGTCGGATGTCCGATTATGCTTCAGGAGCATGTCGACTCAATTCTTGAACGCCTTTCATCTGACTATCATCCGATCATTGCGATGATCGAACCTCAGCCTACTGAGCAAGTTAAAGCGCTTTTCTTGGCTCTATTACTAACAATAACCAACACTCAAACCCTTGTCAAAATCCTCCTCTTCCTTCAACTTTTCTTAAAACACATCAAACACAAAACCCTTGGTACATTCATAGCACCAACACATTTATGACTCATGCTGATCATGGCAAAGCCTCTTGATGTTTATCTATATCCAATAACTATTTGATATAGCCATTTGCTTCCTTTGATTCAACATGAAACCCCAATCATTACCCATTAAAATCCATAACTTTCTGTTGTCCCACATCATAATGCCTTCAAAGAAGAAATATGTTAAACCTCAAACTAGGTCAGTCCAATGATCCATCTACAAGACCTCTAGACATTGAAATACTGATGAGTATTAAATGCAGTTAGTGTTAACAAGAGTTGTTGAAATATTTTTTTGATAAAACTTTACCAACGAACAAGGGATGTTACATCACAAGAGCAAACAATATTAAAATGAAATAAAAAAAGGGAACATTGAAGCAGTTAGAGAGAACAAAAGGAAAATATCAAAACAAGACCGCCCTTTTAAATGCCATAGCCAAAACAATATGCAGTCGGGCTTTAGTTTGATTTTCTTTAAGATATCATGGGGTTCAAACATTGAAGCCTATGAAAAGCCCCAACTGCTGAAAATCTGTCAATAGATAAGGCAGAATAATCCTATCTTTTCCCAAGGCTTTTCTGCCTAGTTTTGCATTCTCTATGAAATTTGAACGTACAGAGCTAATTACATTGGATGTGCCCCATCTCAACCTCATTGAAATAAAGATAATTTTGCAAAATATCATTTCTTTTGTGCTGTTTTTTTTTTTGTGGTAGGGGGATTCAAAGCATCATGTTCGTCTCAAACAATATAAACTGTTAACAGACTCTGAAAGCTCCTGTTCTTGTTAAAAATTGATTGCACAAGAGGGGGGGAAGAATAAAAGGAAATGCCAACAAATTAATATTTATGAAACCTGCAAGAGCTTCTGAGGAATGGGTATGAGATAAATGAAGATTATGCTCCTCCTCATATAACCTCTTATACATCGCAACCTACAAAAAGTAGACATCACAAGTACAAATTTAGACACCTGAATAGTATCATAACAAGAGGAATGTTAGTAACCATAACACAATGTTTGACAGACTTTTTTCAACACATGAAATTCACCCAGCAATAAAAAGTTGGTTGGTACCATTTTTCATAATAACAAAAATCAAAATAAAAAATATGACAATTATCAAAGATGTGGAACATTATAACTCAGAGCATTCTGATCAACAGTAAAAACCTGAGTCATTACAGTTACCATTCTATGGGTCTGGTGTTTTAATCCCACAGGGACCTTAAGGTAATTTCCTCCTATCTCAAACAAAACCCAGGTCCCCTCCCCCAAGTCGCAGATCTTGAACTAGAAACAAAAACATTATGTTATATAGAATTACAGATGCATGAAGCGCTTCAATCATGTGGCCTTGCTCTTCTGCTCTCTGCAGAACAGCTGCAACTTTTGAAGCAGATTCTTCAGTATGCTTTTTGAGTTCCATTTCAAGCTTCTCCTACAATTAACAGGACAGGAACAACCAAATACTTCAGGTTGAGGGTCTTTGCAGGCTTATGTATAAGGATAGCAAAAGATTTTTTCTCCGACAAACCTTGAATTCCACCTCCTGATTTTCAATATGGCCAGAAATGCTACGTACAAGGCTTCTAAGTTGAACATTCTGCTCAACTAGTCCGTTGATGTCCTTGAAGGTCAACTACATCCCAAATTTCAATTGAACACATTTAACAATGAAACAGACAAGTTCAAGAAGAGACAAAATAAATCCAAAAACAACTTACGAGGTGCTCGGATATGACATGTTCAGCTTCAGTCTCTGTACTTGTCCTTGAAACAATATTTGAAGCATCATCAACAATATCATATCCCATTGAGCCACAACGAAGTTGTATGTCTCGGCATTCCTTCAGAAGTACTGTCACCTGTAAAGAATCAATTTTCAATTAATAAGGAACCATAATCAAGGCAATGAAGATGCAATCATGACCTTGAGGAGTATAATACAGTAAGACAAATTAAGTGCAACCAGTGAGAATTTTTTGGTAATAAAATTACTTCTTAAACTAAAAAGTGTTGGGTTCTAAACAAGCACTAAAAATAATCATTTACTTGAGGCTTGTTAGAGTTAAAATTTATAAACAGTATAGTGTATTTCTGCTAACACAAGATGTTAAGCTATTAGAAGCTATCTGCTATGATTCCATTACAATGTTACATAATAAAAAATTGTGTTTCTGTTTACCTGTTTTCGAAGGTCATCAGTTTCTTTCTGGACAAGATTATAATCCCGTTCATGCCTTTTCAGATCAGCCTGCAAGAGATACACCTAAGCAAATCCACATGTAAGCAAAAATAAAGGTAGTGAAACTGTATTTTATGTTTTAAACCTTCAGTTCCTGGATGGTTTTCTCTAAGTTGGAATTTTCATTCAGGGATTTTCGCAATTTTTGGTTCATCAAGGAGTATGAGTCAGCCATTTTTTCATGTTCCACTGCAAGCACAACATTATATCTATTTCAGTGAAAAACTACGGCATCAATGATAAACAAACAATGCAAATTGACCATGCTAGCATAGCTTTTCCTCTACAGTGAAATCAAGCACAAGTGATTCCTGCTTGAAAAATCATCATATTGAAACATGAAAATTCACACAGCCAGTTTAAAATTCAAAATGAATTATCAAATCCTTGTGTATTTTCCCAAAGCAGTGCAAAATGAAATCTTTAAATAACAAGACTACCACCGCCAACATGACAACAAACAGGAGCAAGGACAAAAATAGCGAACACCCACTATTGGTTCATTCATCATATTAGATATATAATCAAAGAAACGAAGCAGTACAATTGAGATGCAGATCTACATTCTGTCTTCTAGTTAAACTTTAAGGAGAGCAATGTAGGATTGGGATTTAATGACTTTGTGTTCTCTAAGTTTACAGCATATTTAATAAACACCAACTCAATCCAACAGAAGATATACCTCTTTCATCTATAATTGCTTCCGCTTTCTCCTCTAACTCGTATAGAACCTGAAAAGGTCAATAAAATAACATTGTATCATCTTTAGCATAATAGACACAGAAAACATGTGTGTGTATTATTAAATCATACTGTTATGTATTGGGAAGCACCCAAATCCCACATCGGCAAGAGATAAGGCCAATATAGAGTATATAAGTGGGGGACAACCCTCACCCTTTGAGCTAGCTTTTGAGGTTGGGTTAAGTTCAAACCCACATTCTAAGTTGATATCAGAGTCTATTCTCAAAAGGTCATCCACCATGTTGTCCACGCATCAAGCCCAAAAGTGTTGGATGTGAGGGGTGTATTGGAAAAAATTCAAGTCCCACATTGGCAGGAGATAGTGCCAAGCTATATAATATATAAGTGGAGGCCAACCCTCACTCTATGAGTTAGCTTTTGGGGTTGAGTTAGGCCCAAACCCATATTTCACGATGGTATCAGAGCCTATCCTAGATCCATTTAAAGGGTAACTCACCATGTTATCCACGCACCAAGTCCAAAAGTGTTGGGAGTGAGTGGGTATATTGGAAAAAACCCAACTCCCACATTGGCTAGAGATAGTACCAAGATAGTATATAAGTGGAGGGAAACCCTCACCCTATGAGCTAGCTCTTAGGATTGAGTTAGGTCCAAATTCACATTCTAAGATGGTATCAGAGCCTAGATCCATTCAAAGGGTCACCCACCATATTATCCACACACCAAGTCCAAAAGTGTTGGGTGTGAGAGGGTGTATTGGGAAAAACATAAGTCTCACATTGGCTAGAGATAATGTCAAGATAAAGTATATAAGTGGAGGGCAATTCTTAACGTATGAGCTAACTTTTGGGGTTGAGTTAGGTCCAAATTCACATTCTAAGATGGTATCAAAGTCTATCCTAGATCCATTCAAAAGGTCACCCACCATGTTATCCACGCATTAAGCCCAAAAAGTGTTGGATGTGGGGGTATATTGAGAAACACCCAAGTCCCACATCAGCTAGAGATAAGGCCAATATAGAATATATAAGTGAGGGGCAACCCTCACCTTTTGAGCTAACTTTTAGGGTTAAGTCCAAACTCATTCTAAGATTATGGAAATGGAAATCGAAAATATCATAGTTAGTGACAAACGATAGTATAAACGAATGCCCTGGAAAAAAAACTTTGTATTAAAATGAATATAGTTTGTCATTCATAAAACATAACCTTTAAACTCAAGCATACCAAAACACAGTTGCAGGGTAGAGCTGTAGTAAATCAATTCATCGCAAAATCAAAGCAAATATATGCCAAAAGGAAAAAAAAAACAAACAACTAAATTATACTCTGGGTGTGTCACAAACATTCTTCAAACCATTTTTACCCAACCAAAGCAAAAAAAATAATAGTAAGAGTTGGCACCATTACTTGGTCCTCCAAAAATAAAAGTATCATTACTCATTAGTTTGGTCTTCCATGGATAAATACATCAAAAAGGCCATTTCATGCAAATTCTTCTCATCAAATAGGATCTTTTTGGGAGACAAAATGGATCTTGTTACATGCTTGCATACAAATGATATGCCAGATAATAATTCATATCATTACAGCCACCCATTCCTTGCCATTGCTCTTTGTTGTCCATTTTACAAATTAGTACCAGATAGACAAGACAAAACATTAAAGAAATTATTTGCCATATTAGTCTTTTGAGGTTATACAAAAAAAAGATACGCCAGGTCAATCATACCCGTTGCAGTACTGCTTCTGACTCCTTCCTTCCCAATTGTTCGTGCCTCAATGCATCAATTGCCTCTTGATATTTTGCATACATTTTGGCCAACTTCAACAAATAGACATGCATGGTAAGAAGATCTAATTGTGTAAATCAAATAAAAAATGGTGCCAGTATTAAAAGTAAAACTTTAATAACTCACACTCCACCCATCTCGCAGAAGTGAAGCAGCCAATGCAGTTCCAGAAACTCCAACAGGAATTCTTGGGACTAGTAGCAAGCTATTTTCCTCAACCATGGTATCAGCTTCAATTGGTTCCATCCACCTTTAAGAACAAAACAAATTACTAAGAAAAAAATTATAGGAGCAAACAATGGCCTTTATGTTATCTCCTAATCATTGCCATGATTAGGTATGTTTTCATAACTTAATACATGAAAAAGGTTGGAAGGAAATTCAATTACATATGCTGATTGCTGATTTCACACAAAAATGTCAAAAATGAAAACTGCAATCATCTGACTACTGCCTTCAAGATATATTGGAGTATGTAAATACATAACTGTGTAAACAGTTTTGTTTCATAATTGTAAGGGCAGTTAGCTCTTGCTAACTGCACCCATCTAGTATTAGACCGCAGTGTATATGTTGTAAGAGCTGTGAGTTTTCACTAAACTGCACCCAAGTAGTTACATTCTGTTAGAGGTAGTTAGAGTTAGTTTACATTCTGTTAGAAGTTAGTTAGAGGTAGTTGTGGTTAGTTTCTTAAGTCAGAACTCTTTAAATACCTCTGTTGTATCTAACTCATTGAGTTTTTTCTTCTGAGCAATAATATCAGCTTTATCTTTTTCATTTTCTCTCTCACTTTCACTCAGTTTATCGAAAAAGATAATATTCATTAATTGAGAATTAAAAATGATCACATATTACCATCATTAGTGTCATTGTATTAGTGGACTTGGGCTTGTATTATTGCAAGCCTAGTAGTCATCCCAATTTCTAGTGTTTCAGCCAGCTTTTGCGTGATTTCTATTGTCCAGTGGTTTCTTTTGAAGCCACTGACATTCTTTTTAAATGTTTCTCTTCCTCCTCTTCTCTTCTCAGATGGCATTTCTTCTCCTCCTGCTCTCTGCTCTGTTTAGACAGTGGGTAGTCAGGAATTTCCTTTTGTTTATGCTGGGTTTGGATGGTTAAGTATCAGCTATTTAACTGAGCTTATCTTCCCTCCCTAACGATAGCTTCCAATTAAAATGGGTCGTAGTTACTTCTCTTCTTTTTGGTTGTTTGGCCAGGGGATTTCATTGTGATTCAATGATTATGGTGTCAATGTTTTTGGTCACATTTAAGATGGTTTGTGCTATGCTAACATATAGGGAAAGTTTTTCAGTGGGGTGAAATATGTTATAGTTTCATGAGGCAATTAATAATATTGTGGATTTGTTGTTTGAAAGATTACTTTGGATACTAAGCACGAGAAAGATCAAAAACTCCAAAAATTGTCGCATTTGTTTGGGATGTGATAAGAAAAAGCTAGGAGCTAGATGGATGTCAGAGATATAATTAGTTAGCATGACAAGAACATTGCCAAGATTAGTATTTCAAGGGAAGTACTAGGTGTTATGCTGTCTTGAAATGTGATGGGGTTCTTTGCTTTAGTATATGAATATGGATTTGCTAGTTGCTATTAGTAAATGGTTGTGTTTTGGCTTCAGGGCAACTGTTAAAATATTAGGGTTATCAGAATTATTGTTAAAAAAACCCTGGCTTGTACCAGTAGACTACTTAACAGTTGACCCAATCATTATTAGTACAATAGAACTACCAGGTTAAGGTATTGTAACACGTTACATCTAACCAGTAACCATCTGTCTTCTTCATCCCTAACTCTAAGCATAATATACTCCTATATTATAAACTTAGAGAGTGAGGTTCTCACTCTTCCAACTCTCTCAAATTCAATTAACTCATTTTTTTTATTCTCTCTTCCCTCATTAATTCATTGAAAGAATATAATAAAGTGATTTCAATTTATATAATTAAATGAATTGTATATAAAAAATATTTAATTCGTGCATTTGGAAGGGTTAAAATGCTAGTTCTCAACAAAAACAATTTAATGTGAACATTTTCATTTAGTAATATCTATTCATCACCCCCTAAAATAAAAAGAATATCCTTCATAATGAGGATACAACAAAAGATGCAACAATTAAGAAACTCATGATTTTCACTCTACCATCCAACTGCAACACCTCAGCCAATCACATTCTAACACTATAAAGTACAAACTAGCATGATCATGCTCATTGCTCAGTGTTGTCATTAATGGATACCATGACAATTACACAGCACCACATCATAATACCTCCGTGGCCAAGTAACTTAAATTAGGTAGCTGTGACAACTTCCAAAGTGGAAGAGGCAGATTTTTACATATTTCATCCTTTTTCCTCAACCAAAAATGAGTACTAGATTTTTATTAGTATAAAAGACATTTATCCACATAATAATACTGCATTTCCGGGGCTTGATATTTTCAACAGTTTATGCTATGAGAAGGACACAAGTTGAACATGGGAAAATGAATAAAATCAAATAATTGAAAAGAGCAAAAAAAGTAATGAAAGACATACGGTTCAGTAGCAAAACTGCTAAGAGGAAGATTATTCACTCCATCAGTCTTCTTCCTTGTCTCAATTTCAGCTTCACACTTCTCAAGCTTTTCTTTTAAATCAGTGGCCTCCTACAAGTTCACAAATAGGCATAAGGTATGGCTATTAGTATATTCAAGCACATGGTAGAAATCTGCCCTCCAATAATGAGAGCACCAGCAACCCAATGTCACCCAAGTATTCATCAACTCCAAGCATTACCATTGTTGTAACCTAAAACATTTAGCAACTACAAACCCATACTATTTTTTTTACGTAGCAAGTCAATTATTATTTCTTCCAAAATAACTAGGTTCATATAAGAGGGAAAACCCAACAAACACTGCAGAGTAACACACAACTGAGGAAGAATAGAATACCTTTTCAACTTGTTTTCTGGCAGATAATTCCTTCTCAAGTTTCTCTTTATAATCATCTTCAACTTGCTTTAGGCGTGACTGTTTACACCCAAGTAACATTTAAAAATCAAAAATCAAGCATTCTAGTTTTTAGTTTGACTAATTCCATATCCAACCATCAAATAGAGCAATAGCAAACTAAATTCACCTCTATTGCTTTTATCACACCCTCTAGGTCTGCTGCTTTTTTTGACCATTCCTCGGAACTCTCTTTATATAGCTCATTAAGCTTATTAACCTAAAAATGCGACATATTCAAATTCAAAATACATAATAAAAGACACAAATAAAAAAAATGCTTATTATCTTGAGAAATACATCATTGTTCATAAAGTGTCAAGATAATTTCACTTTACACAGGATATATATCTGTTCCCACAAAAAATGAATTGGGATAGAGTTACTCGGAGGAGGAGGAGGAGAAGAATCACGAGCGGAAACCATAAAAACACATCTAGGGTTCAAACCCTGCTCATTATATGATAATAGGTAATAGGTAATAGGTAATAGATTTCAGATAATAGTTGAGACTTGAGAGAACTATTCGTGTTCAATGCAAAATTGTTATTCAACTAAACTGATTTAGAGTTACGCAAAGTATATTTAATAGATCAGTTCGAACCTAAACACTAACAGACTAACAGGCTCTAACTACCTGCTAGAGATTACAGCTGGCAAAAAATAAAGTCCAGATATGCTAATGTAATGGACAGCATTGTTGCATTCCAAGTTTTTCGAGCACTATCATGTCTCCCCTACATAGATTTCTTAGTATTGAGGGATCTATTTGTCCTCACCATAGTTGTACTCCATCCCTCCTGTCTCTATTTATTTTGCTATCAAAATATAGTGATTATAGACTATTTAGCATCCTTAAAATGTAATGCCAAAAGAAAAAAATAGCCAATAATTTTATTACAAGATGTGTGAGGGCGAGCCCTGGTGCAGCGGTAAAGTTGTGTCTTGGTGACTTGTTGGTCATGGGTTCGAATCCGGAAACAGCCTCTTTGCATATGCAAGGGTAAGGCTGCGTACAACATCCCTCCCCCATACCTTCGCATAGCGAAGAGCCTCTGGGCAATGGGGTACGTAGTTTTTTTAATTTTATTACAAGATGTTCATTCAATTCCCTATTAAACAATTCTATACTCCAAGGCTCATCGAGTCCCTCATTAATCAGCTCATTCAGCTGCAAAGCAACTTTTAAAGAATTGGACTATTTCCTTGGGATTGAAGTAGAGCACTTTGTTGATGGGCTTTACTCCTAACTCAGTCTAAATATATTAGAGAAGGCTAACATGGCAGAAGACAAGTGCATTTCCTTCCCCATGGTTGGAAGTTAAAAGTTGTCAAGACAGAGGGCAAACTACTCATTGAACAGAACAATTATTGGATCATTGCATTATGCTACTATTACTCCTTCTAAGCTTTCCTTCTCTGTCAACAAAGTGTTTCAATTTATGTAAGCACCTTTGGAGTCTCACTGGACAGCAGTCAAATGCATATTGCATTATCAAAAGGGTATTATGAATCATGGCCTACATGCTAACTAGCATCATCAGCAATTCCTGTACAGCTCACTGCATTTTCTAATGCAGATTGGGCTTCTAATCCTGATGATAGGAGATCAACATGAGGGTCCTGCATCTTTTTTGGCCTCAACTCCCAAGGACCCCAACCTCATCTCTTGGTGATCTCAAAAACAAATAGTTCAGGAGCTTGAAGATTCAGCACCGGCCTTTTGACCAAGGCTCTCTCTCCCACTCAATTTCAAATGTTAATAGACAAGCTGCAGGTGTCAGTTCTTCAGACCCTTGCTCAGACACCTCCAGCTGGGGGGGGCAGCATGTTTACAGTATTTGCACAGGGTAATATTCTGAGCACAATTGTACTGTATAGGACTGTTAGGATTATGTTAGTGTTCCATTACAACTGAACCCTCAGAATCTCGTATCAATATCTGTTGTATGATTGTGTCCCATCAGTTCGATAATATAATGTATATTTTTTTCATTCTCAAAAACCCTATCACCATTTTCTGAATCTTAATAAGGGAGGTGGGATTGATGAATACCTCAAATGCTACTTATTCTGTGATTGTGACTGGTGAGCCATGTCTAGGTTTCAAGGACAGGTGGAGATGGGCAAGGAGACCAGCATTGCCTTTATTGTTCACATTAGTTTTAGTGGTTGCAAAGCCAAATAGTTATGGCAGAACAAATCATGAAGCAGCTAGCCTCAAAAGCACTATGATAGAAACAATGAGACCTCCAAAATTTACTGAGAAGTTAGAAGTATGATTGTAGTTTAACTTCTCTCCTTTCCATCCTAAAGGATTATATTTGCTATGGCATACGATTATGGAAAGTTACATTTTAGCCGCATGCTAAAAATCTTAAAGTGCATGTTGGTTTCCAGTTAAAAATCCCCAAATGGATGTTCTCACATAAGCAAGAAAATGTTTTTTTCTCATGAAACAGAGCTTTAGAATTCATGTTTCTCTGTTCAACATTTAAATTTACACAAAAGCACACTAGATTCCAAGCATTGTAATGTTAATACCTATTTAAATTTACAATCAAGGTTATTCTTCCTTTCCATCAACTCCTTGTTTCCAAATGATTCCACAAATATGCCACAAAAGTATACTCAACAGCAATGAACCTATCTCCAATGCCTAAACTATCTTAGAGCCATATCAAGAAAGAACATATGGATATTTTTGGGGATGAGGGATCATGCATGCCAAAGGTTGTCATAACACTCACAGTGGAAAGTTCAGCAGATAATTGTTCTTCGTTCGCTGCAGCAACATCTTTAGCAGAAATTAATTCCTAAAAAGGCATTAAAAAAAATGAATCAGGCATGTTTCAAGATAAAAGAAATTCATGCATCACATTTTAAGATAATGTTCCATGTTCAACCTCCTGCACAGATTTAAGCTTAATTTCAAGCTCCCTCACTCTATCCTCATTCCACAGTAGAGATTTAGAACTTTCACCAAACTGCCTCTGCATCTGAAAGCATTGGCAACCACTCAAATATCATCAAAGCAAAGAGAATAAAAGTATAAAACAAATTATAATTCAAAACGAGAAAGTCATTTTCAATTACAATATCAAACTAGCTTACATCTGCAAGTTTGGAGGTCATATCAGCTTCAAATTCAGTGTGCTTTCTGCGCAGCTCAAAAACAATGTTAACTTTAGCATTCAACTCCTCGTTGAGCCACGAATTCTGCCTCTCAACAATCTCCTTCTCCTGCTCACGCAAATTATTCGGTTACCGTGAAAGGAACATTCAAGTTTTCACTCCAGATAAAACAAGAAAAAGTCTAGTCCACAATAAGAGCAATAAATGTTCAGACACATTTTGCCAATTCAGAAAACAGCAAATCAGACCAGCCCCCTCGAAAATATCCGAGTCACAGTTATATATAACATATAATATGCCACAACTATGATCCATTCATAAATGAGTCATTTAGAACAGTCAGTCAGTGAAGGAATCCAGTACCACTAGTAATCTGCTCAGCCATAAAAATTAAAAGGAAAATCAAAGGAAAGAAGTTACAATAAAAGCAAGCCATAAAGAAAAGACCTGTTCAAAGCGAGTGCAAGCAGCCCGGCACAGTGCCAATTCTGCCTCAACTTCACTCAACCGTGCCTCCTTATGAGCAGCATTTTCACTTAAACGAACCTTCAATACCACCATTGAAACACAACAAAGCACATCAATACCGTTACAACAAAACACATCACCTAAGCAACCAAACCAACACCCAAGATTTTAAATTGAAGTCGCCATGGTTTCCAATTGCAGTTGCAGTTGTTTTTGTGGTTTCATTGCAAATTCGCAATCCTAACATTGCGGGAAAAAGCGGCCATCAGCCGCAATTGCAGTCGCAGTTGAGTCAAAAAAACCTTAACATTGCCGCCACAATTGTGGTTGCAGACCACAATTTAAAACCATGGCAGTTGCAATAGCTGTTTTGTCTTGTTCCTCGATAGTGGGAAATTGCAAACAAATGCAGCCGATATATGGCCATAATTGCGGTGGCAAACACTCCAAAAACCTTGACATTGCCACCACGAACCGCGGATTGATTTTTAAAACCTTGCTAACACCAAAATACCAAAAATACAGAGAAACTCACAATCTTATCAAGATAACTCTTCATGGTTGCATTCTTCTCACTTAGCTCCAAATCCTTCTGCTCGTTCAACTCAAGCAACTGCCTCTTCGACTTGTGCAACTCCGCCACCTCCGTCCTCAACCGCTCTATCTCCCTATCTTTCTCAACCTAACAAAACAAAAACCAAAAAAAATCAAAAAATTAAAAAAAAAATCACAACAACAATAATAATAACAATATCAACGAGCAAATGAGAGAAACGTTTCGTTTAAACGGTTCGTACCGCTTCCAATTTGATTCGGTGGTTCTGCGATTGCACCTCGTCGATTTCGCGGAGGCGCTGATCGAGAGAGGATTGAAGTTCGGCGATGTTCGACTCGAGTTTGGAGAACTCGGCGGTGAGGGAGAGATACTTCTGCTCGATGAGAAGGCAGTTCTGCTCGGCGTTGATGTCGGCGGCGTGGGCCTTGGAGCGGACGGTGTCGAGCTCGTTGAAGAGGCCGCGGATGAAGGCGTCGGCCTTCGCGGCCACGGCAGAGCCGTCACCGGAGCACCACGCGAACTCCTCGTCGGAGAGGAAGAGAGGCATCGCGTGTGCCCTAATCGGAGAGAGTTCGAAAGGGATAGTGAAAGAAAAAAAAAAAGGAAGGAGAGAGTGTAAAGGTGAAATGGAAAAGAGGGAAGTGATAAATTTGAAGAGGAAACGTAAAAAAAAATAAAAAATAGAGAGAGGGAGAGAGAGGTGAAAATCGGTAGTTTATTTGTGGATTCCTAGGATATATATATATATATATATATATTAATCAAAAATTATTTACGTGTGGATCAATGTAATATGAATTTTTTAAAATTACTAGAATATAGATTATTTGATTACTTATTTATTGATATTCAATTTTAATAAAATTTGACACAAATAATTTTGGTAATATAAAGATATAATAAAACAGGTGGATCAATATAAATTATATTTTATATCAAGTTATCAATAAGTTTAATAGTTGTTAAAGATACAGTTGTGTAACTTTGATTATTATTTTAATAATTTTTAATTGAATAATATTTTTTCAAAATCCACCGCTCGATTGATAGTTATAATTATGTTCACATAGATCATATATACAAAATGTAATATTAATCCAAAATTATTAATTACATATAGATTATAATCAACCTAATCATTTTTTTTCAAAATATATTAAAATACAGATCATTTAATTACCTATTTATTAATGTTGAATTTTGATAAAATTTGATATGAATAATTTTAGTAATATATAAATATAACACAATGGCTAGATCAGTAGAAATTATATTTTATATCAAGTTATTAAATGGGTCTAACAATTGTTTAAGTTACCAATGTAATTTGATATTTCCTATATATATATATATATATATATTTTTTATTTCAAAATATTTATATTAGAAAATAAACAAATAATATATGTATTCAAATTCAATCACAAATTAGTAAAAATAAGTTTATTAATTTTTACAATAAATAATTTAAAACTTATACCAATTATAAGATGTTGACTTTTTAAAAACTTTATCAATTATATGTCAATAATTATGATTTTAACTAAAATTATTTGAAAAGTAAAATTACTTGTATATGTTTAGAAATATAAAAATATAGTCTTATTTTAAAAGATTTGGATGAAAAATAATAAATAATGTATGCATTAAAAACGTAAAAGAATGTTATAAATTGATTTTATAATAATATAAGATTATTATTTTTTCTAATAATTACTTTAATATTCATATTCATTTATTATTTATCTATTATAGTTATTATTATCTAATAAAACAATGACTTATATAACATGTAGCATATTTTTAGTACCTTTTTTCCATTTATTTTATTTCACACACCATCTATTTCATTTCTCATGATTCATATGATTTAGCAAGTCTCTCACTTTCAATGAATGCATAAAAATTAACATTATCAATTTGTGAGTCTTTGTTGTCACTTTCCTCTTTTAATGGTATATTTTTTGTCTTAGCCTTACAGTTCATTAGAGGAAAGGGATATTGACTAATTCGGAGTTCGTTAGGAAGTAAGTAAACCCTAAATAGAAAATATTTCTGTCAATGATCGAATTCAAATCATACTCAACAATTTAACCTAAACTTTAGCACATTATCTTGATTTTTTCTATTGTTTTTTTATGAAGAAATTGCCTCACATTTGGAAGATTCACTTGATAGTAAACGATTCTTATGATATTTGATAAAGATCTACAAGTTATCTCTTAGTATATTATCTCTAAGTCAATAATTATATTTTTTTTACTTTTATATTTTTTATTCTTTCTTTTGCTAAAGCTCACGGATTTATTTATAATTTTTATTCTTTTATTATATAACTATCCTTCAACAGGGCAAAGGTTTTGGAAGAAAAAAAAATTCACAAAGAAAGGGACAAAGGTGTTTATGATACGGGGCAAGTTTTCATTGTGTTTGTAATATTTCTTTTATTCTCGTCAAATTTACTTTCATTTTCTTTTGCAACTTTAGAAAGATGGTATATATATAAAGGATATGTGTTTAAGAATTCCATTTTGTAGGTATGTCAAATCTATATTGGTTTTTTTTTTATATCTAACTTTGTTGTGCTATTATCTCTCTTTCTTAATGCCTTTTTTTTAAATTAGTTTATAGTCCTTTAATTTATTATTTAGGTTCAATTTGATCCTGTAATTTTTAAAATTGATTCATTTTTTTTATAAATATATGATTTGTGGTGGTTTAAAAATACTTAGTGGGAGTTTTGAACCACCACAAAGTGTGATTTCATACAATTTGGCCCGGAGGATCAAATTTAGTTGTAAAAAATAGAGGATCAAATTAAACTTGAAAAAAACTAAATGATCAAATTGAATCTAAAAAATAAATTAGAGGACTAACAAATTAATTTAACCTTTTTTTCTCATTTCCATTGATTTATAATAAAGATTTGGCTACCAAGTGATACATAGGGAAGTTTATAATTGCATGCACGCAAATGACTCTTTGTTGTGATAGTCATCATCAAGAAATGTCCATAGTCATGAGAAAAATATGTCAAACTCAAGGCTTACAATAAGTAGCATGGACCCGGTGCCAATTTTGAAGTCACCAAGATTGGCCTTTTTCATTGCAACTATCTTTTAAGATTGGTTGCATCAAATGTTGTCTGATATAATTATGATATGATATAAAATAATGATCTTTCTCATTTAAAGATTATAATGCCACTTCAATTCTTGATATTTGTGGTTTGTAGATCCTTAATTGGAGTAATTAATGGAGAAAGATTGAATACAAAATGTACAAATACAATCGGGAACAAAAAATAAACAAATCCATAAAATTCAATTTTTTATACTCTACTGATATGGTTTGTAGATCATGAGAGCATTGAATTTTCATTCTTGCTACAAAATTCTAATAGCAATGAAGAATTAATTCAAATAACTAAAAATGACCTCAAACATTATAATCTGAAACAAATGATTTGTTTTTTTTTTTTTTGTCTTAAAAAGAAGGATGAATTTTGAAGATGAAAGTCATGAATTTGAATTTTGGTAAGGAGATTTACCCACATTATGCTAAAAAAAATAATTTGATGTCTATTTCATATTTTTCCACTTATCAAAATAACTATTAATAAATTGAGATTTCTTTATCTTTATGTTTTTGTTAATTTATGATTGTTGAAATCTCTCATTAATTGTTTTTTTTAGAAAAAAAACTTTCAACATATATTGCATTCATATTTAATTAAAATGAATTTTCACCTAAAAAACATATTTAATTAAAATGTTCACAAATTTAAAAAAATCATGTGTCGCACGGGTAACCCAATTAGTTAAATTACTAAAAAAACTCTTGTTACTTTTTATTATTAAATAAAAAAATTGTCAAATGGTCACGAGCAAGTTTGATCAAGATGTATAAAATATATGAATATTAAATCAGATCAAAATAATAATGGTTAGTTGTTATATATTTTTATCAAGATCAAAACAATTTTATGGAAACATATTATATGCTAGTATTTAATAATTAACTATTAATGATTTAATGTGTTTTAGGAATTGTAATTATATCACTAGCATCTTACTAAATGAAAATATAGTATAGTAAGTTATTAATTGATATGACAACTATTTTATAAAATGTGAGTTATAATTATACTTCTTTTTAATGTCTTAAGCTAGATAATTAACTTTTTAGCTAATGTACTCATGTTATTTTATATTTTGCTACATTAAGGAAATATACATTTACATTATTATTAATTCTTTTTATAAATTAAAGTATATTGTTTTAAGCTATAGTTACTATAGCAACTTTTATGAGTTTGAATATGAAAACTTATTAATTAAAGTATAGTTAAATTTAAGTTATTATACAAGTGTATGTAAACATACATTAGACAATTTTTTATTCTACTAAGCGACTAGCATGTAGATTTCACATGTAAATCACTTAAGATTTTTTTGCTAGTAGCTCCCACAAATTCCTAACCCACGATGATCTCTAAATCATTCTTCTAAGCATAGTTAGATTGCTACACTTACTCGGTCAACCTGCACAAAGACATATTTACGTCACTTTCTTAAACACAATCAAACCTAATTCTTTCTTAAATTGTTAGAAACTTAAATCTTTTCCCTTATCCCTCTGGACACAGGCATAATATGACCTTTCAATACTTTTAATTCTCATTGCACACATTTGGGTTGGAGAACCCCAAGTGTTCCTTTCTCCTATTTCCACAAGCTTCCTCTTTTCCCCTCTCATATATGTCCTCCACTAACAACCACTAGGGGTGTGCAACGAGTCAGGTTTAGGCCAAAAAGCTCAATCTTACCTAACCCCAGGGGTTGCCCTTTGTGAACCAAACTTGATCGAATTACACTTTCAGTTTGAACGGGTCTAAGTTTAGACGGTTGGGTTAGTGCAGGTATGGACTCAAGTGGGCCAAAATCATTTAAGTGGCACAATTCAAATTTTGAGTTTTTTTTTTTTATAACTTTTGCTTCTTTAATATAACTTCATTTGACCTAAATGTCATAATGTGAATAGACAAAATTATCCTTCAAAGCCAAAGACAACACCCCCGTTAACCCACCCTATCTTCTCTAATCTTTATTGCGTTGCTACCTACCATAAAGCAAGTTTGTCTATACGGCACCAATCTCGCCATCATCAAAACCCTCTCCAATTATGGCATCAAAATCGTCATCGGCCCCTTTAACGATGACATTTCAAGTCTCGTTGTAGATCTCAATGCGGCCACTCAGTGGGTGAATGCGAATGTGTTGTTCAGCCAATGCACTGCATGGTGAACACTATCACCTGACACCCTCATTGGACATGAGATGAGCAATCACTGGGTCTAGAAGAAAGCGAAGTCATTTCCACCCGATGATGGTGCAAGAAAGACGAGAGAGAGGGGCGAGATGGATGAGGCAAGATGCAAGAGTGATGATAGGAAACTAAGGCAAGAACGACTGCTACTGCTAGTCTGCTAGAGTGTTTTACTTTCAGGGGAAGGAACAAAAGCATATCTATTTTAGGGTTAATGTTGTGAAAGTAACTCGGTCGAGCCTGCTAAACATATACTAGTTAAATGGCTTTGGACCAGGTTGGTTTTTGAATCACAAGTGAACCTCACGTGCATGCAAGTTTCGTTCTTTTCTTTTTCTAGACCGAGACCTCCTTGGTTCATCGAAGTGTCATTTACCCATCCTTGAAGCCTAGAATTGCGTCAAAGTGGCTTTCTCACGGTCTAGCAACCAAAAGGGGTGAGCAAATCACAAAACTCTTTCTTTTCAAGTTTTGGTCAAAATCTATTTGGGCTTGGGTGTGAATTCTAGGCCACCAAAAGTCACATTCAATGCCATTAGTGCATAATGTGATATAATCATATGAATAATCTTCAGCTGTGTAATTTGTGTGTGTGAAAATGTTTTAGATACTGGATAATTTAAATAGATATTGTTTTCTTGATGTAGGAGGCTAGTTGAGGAATTAGGAAAAATGTAGTTGAAGAATGAAGTGGACTAACCAAGTGGTCTAGTATACAACTAATCATAGGAAACAAAAGAAGCATCAACATCACTGTGTATACATGTGAAAGTAAATGGACCACCGTTAAAACAACGAATATCAAGGGAAAAGGTAGTAGGATTATCTAAATAAGTAAAGTGTAATGTCTAAAAAGCTTACAACATTGTGTTTGTGCAAAGTAAAAAATGGAGAGATCATATCTTTTGATGATGTCTATTGTATCTACTTGTATTAATGCATAAAATAAATCAGAGGGCATGGATTCTTAGAATCTGAAACAAAAAAAAATAGTAATTCTAAAAAGAAATTCTAAAATAAGTGTGAATCCCAAACATGGTCAAATAATCTGAAACAAAATAAAAATTAAGGAATTCTGAAACCAAACATTTTCATAATAGTCAATAGCAATACCCTTTTTATAAAATAAGCAGCACATTCAATCACACAACAACATAATCAAACACTTAACAAATCTCATATTCATTCATAACAAGATAACCAAGTGCAGTTATATGATATTTCTTCTAAAATATACAAAGTTGTTGGCTACAACTTAAATTTGCTTTGTCCTTGTAAGCAAACTCCTTAAATAAGGGGAAGAAAAAGAATTAAGAGAAAGTGATTTCTAAAGTCTGTCAGTGACTCATTCTAAACCTGTGAACAAGTTCTGGTAATTAAGTATAAAAGTTGTTGCCAATAGTTAGAAATGCAATTTCTAATAGCTTAACTAACTTATTTTTGTATTCCAGAAACAACAATACTGGTTTAAGAATCACAATGTCTTTTTCCAGCCTATTGTAGTTTTAGATTTAAGCTAAGGAATCAGCTGCCAAATTAGAAAGCTACTTATTAGGAGGCGAGATTTTCAATTTTGTTTTGGGTTAGGAGACAAAAGTACTTGCCCTTGCACTTTTTTTTTCTGTTTTTGTTTTTTAATATTATTAATTATTTGTCACACTCACATAAAAATTACCCTTTCTCCAACTAAATAGGCATATCCCCCCTCACATGCTACAAGAGTTTCACTCAACACATAATTCGTCCTCACTTTTATCTCTTATCAGGACCGGCCCTGAGGATCGTCCGGAGGTGCAACAACATTGGGTCCAAAACTAAAAGGGGCCCCAATTTTTTTTAAAAATATTATAGTTTTGTAGTATTTCTAAAAAATATTTTATATTATTTTTATAAATAGATAAATTAAAGTTTTTATTTTATTTATGTATTTTTTATTCAAATTAAAATACAACATGGGATAAAAAAGATATCATTCTTTTAGTTAGTTTTCCTAATGTGTTATAGTCATAGAAGGATATTCAATGAATTTTCAATTCTTTGTTATATCAAAGAAACACAAACACAAATTAAATATATAAAGGAGATAAAACTAAAATTAGCATATTAATAAAGAACAAAATATATGCAAGCTTTAATATGAAATGATATTTTGTCAATGATAGATGATAATGAAGAAAATCTAGAGACTTTTCTTAGTGGGACCAAATATAAAAAATAAATTAAATCATAAATATAATTAATATTTTAAAAATATATAAATAAATTAAAATTTAAAAAATGATACGAGATCCATGGAAGTTTATCCAAACTTAATAAAATTCGACATGAGTATATATGTGAATGAATTTCAAAAATATAACATAATCTCTTTTAAATCAAATATTTTCTAATCTGTTGTGGCAACAAGACAAGGAGAGTCAAACCTACATCCACTTTGTTTCTTTGTCGTGCTTACATTATATATAAATATTGATGTGTATGTATTTTTCTAGACATAAAAATTAAATAATAGACAATAATATAAGAGTAAATTAAATAAAAAATGTTTTATGAAAAAAAATGTAATGTATGTTTTTCAAATAAAGGGCCTTACTTAATATTTTGGCATGGGCCATAAAAACCGGCCCTGTCTCTTATTCTCTCAGATTCTTTTTTTTATCACACACTAACTTTCTTTCGGTTTTCATTTTTGACTCCTTATTCTGCTACCTATCTGTTTTTTTTTTTTTTTTTTAAGTAATCCTAATTATGTCATAGTACTTAAAAAGATAATTTATTACTGCAATTCAGTTTTCAATATGCACTGAAATCACTAAGGACAACAAAAGTCACTAATCATGATAATTGGTTAAACGCAATGCAAACAATATTGAGACATTATTTCTTAAAAGCTTACTTTTCGAAGAATCATTTTGTTTTGGTTAAATTACTTAATCAAGTTTTTTAATGCAATTTAATTAAGTTTTTAATCTTTAAAAACTTGTAATTTCTTCTAAAAAAAACTTGTAATTTACTCATTTAGTAGTTTATCGTTTTGATTGAAATATTTCCCTGGTTATATATTTTTTTATTAAATGATTTCCTTTGTTTTTTTTTCATTTAATCCCTTGAAACATTGTGATTTTTATTTATTCTCTCTAAATATGAAATGGAAGGGAAAACTGTTAAGAAGATCAAATGAAACTCATGATATTTAGAGAAATTCAATGAAAATTTATAATATTTAGCGAAACAAAATAATAATTGCAAAGTGTAAAAGAATCATTATTTAATAAAAAAATATTTTACTAAAGACTTCTTTAAATAAAATAAAAACGAGAAATCAAACTATTACCACTTTGTTGGGCCCAATCTCACATATTTAGTCTTATAGATAAAAAATTGTAATTTTTTAGGGAAAAAAAGATAATTAGAAGAAAAAAATTCATTAAAATTGATTAATTACATTTTACAATATAGATTAATTATTAATAAAAATAAATGTTGTGCATCAATGTCAGGATAAAAAAATGAAGTAATTTTTTTTAGGAACCAATATCTTAATTAAACCTTTATTTTCTTATTCAAGGCGATATATCAATAAGTTATCTTATATCTTTTGCCCCCAGCTTTTAGGTAATGCTTAAAGACAATATTTTGGAAAATTGTTATTGTTATTTAAGATTAGAAACTGGCTCTTGACATTCAAGTGTTATTTATGCGTAACATTATATACATTTTATTCATTGGAAGCCAAAATTTTATTCGGCCGTTTTGATATTAAACAAATTAAATCATGATCATTTTCGTAGAACCTACGTTATAATTTTCTGATTTTTTTTTCCTGGCTTTTAGTTTATGTTTTAAGACAACATGCAAAATGGAGACGGTTTTTTATTTTTCTAAGGCTTACAAGTAGCTTCTGACATTTTATATATTGTTGTTAACAAGTAATATTACACACTATAAATTGGATGCTAAAATTTTGTTTTGGGCACTGTTTTGACGTTAAAGTTTTTGGTCTTATATACTTATATTTTGATGAGTTTTGCTTTAATTCCTTCGTGTCAGATTTCTTATACTTCTGAATGCATGTATAAATATAAGTACTTAATTAATCTTCAGCCGTGTGAATAAACAGAAACAAAATGTAATTAGCACAACCAAAAAAAAAATGTAATTATTAGTAAAGGTTTAAGTAATTTATATATTGTATGTCTCTGACCAATAAGTTGTGTATCCGAGTGTAACTAATTTTTTTTAAGTAAAATTTTAAATTTAAGTGTTTTAAGTGAAGAAAATATGAATAGAAAAGAAGAGCTTCATTAAAGATATTCCGTCAATTTTTATAGCACATCATCGAGAAAATTAGTGGATGTTTCATATTATGGTTAAAAAAAATTATATGTTCATGTAAAAAAAACATACTATATATCGCTGTCGTTGTAAATAGTGTTATTAGATCGATCTGCCAAGCAATTGAAATTTATCTTTAGTGAGAAAAGATATTTAGAAGAGGGCAATTTAATTAAAAGCTGTTAATGAAGAATACATATAACTAATTAGTTCTGCCAAGCAATTGCCTGTATTAACCATCGTATTAGTTGCTTATTTACGTACATTGATCTGCTAATAATTTTAATTTCTTAAATTATTCCTATTTATACATTGATTAAAAAATTAAAAGAATAATTTTTTTTATTGAGATATGTAAAATTGTATTATTTATTATATTTTTTACACTCTTCTGTAATTTTCACAATAAATATTTTCTTCTATTAATTCTTTAACCAATGCATTAAACTTACTAGTTAGCAAGATTTTTTTTTATATAAAAAAAAGACAAAGAAATTTATAATTAATATTTACTAATAAAAAATATCAAAAAAATTATAATAATAATTAATGCACGCTACTCAATGAATTAAGTTAGATTTTCTTAATAATAACTGTGGATCTAACAAAAAATTCATAAAACTGGAAAAATACAATGGCGCCTACTTATGTATGAAAACAACTTTATATATTTTGCATTAAGGCTCTCGAATTGAAGATTCTGATTCTCTCCGGTTACTGGATACAACCTTTTGCAATATGTGTACCTTACGGGTATCTCACATTGTTAATTTCCCCCCTAGTTCCTATTTCTGGCTTTTAGTTGATACTTAAAAACAAGCATCTTGGAAAATGTCTTATTTTATTTTATTTTAAAGATAAGAAACATGGCCTTTGACACTCACTTACTGATTTTTAATTAATCATTGGCTATTAAATTTTCATGGGCTACTTTGATGTTAATTAAACTTTTTAACTTAGATTTTCAACTATGTTTTACTTCAAATTCTCACATAATAAATGTGGACATAACAATAGACTGCTGTTATAAAATATAGTATCAAAATAGAAGAATCTTACATATATGACACTTTTAGATAATGAGACAAGAACAAAAAAAATTAGTAAATTAGTGAACATATTTAAAGACTCATAGTAAAATGTGATGTTTAACTTACAATATTATACCAATTAAAACTCTCTCATTCAAGTAAAAATCTTTATTTACACAACTAAAAAAAAATCTATAAATAGAACCATTTCAACATGTTCTTCTCCACCATCCATTTCATTTTTTCACTTTTGCACTCTCTATTCCTTTGCTTCTTTCCTTTCCACAAGCATGCATCATTTTGTGCTAACCTTATTCTTTTTAGTTTCCACTATGTTGGTTGATGCTAGTAAAAGCCTAATGGGCTTTAGCATCGATCTCATTCCACGTCACTCTCCAATATCCCCATTATATAACTCCCAAATGACCCAAACCGAGTTAGTTAAAAGTGCTGCCTTACGATCTATTACTCGATCGAAACGAGTAAATTTTATTGGTCAAATTTCACCACCATTATCACCGTCACCGTCACCATCATCATCACCACCATCTCCACCATCACCATCATCATCATCATCATCACCTGCTGAAAGTATCATAACTCCTATCCCTGACCATGGAGAATACCTAATGAGATTCTCTTTAGGCACTCCGAGTGTTGAAAGGCTTGCAATTTTTGACACGGGGAGTGATCTCTCTTGGCTACAATGCACCCCTTGTAAAACATGTTACCCGCAAGAAGCACCATTGTTTGATCCAACCCAATCTTCAACCTACGTGGATGTGCCATGTGAGTCACAACCATGCACACTATTCCCCCAAAACCAACGCGAGTGTGGGAGCTCAAAGCAATGCATTTACCTTCACCAATATGGTACGGACTCATTCACCATTGGGAGATTGGGCTATGACACCATTAGTTTTAGTTCAACTGGTATGGGCCAAGGTGGTGCCACATTTCCCAAATCTGTGTTTGGGTGTGCCTTTTATAGCAATTTCACGTTTAAGATAAGTACCAAGGCCAATGGCTTTGTGGGCCTTGGGCCTGGCCCATTGTCACTAGCCTCGCAACTAGGAGACCAAATTGGCCACAAATTTTCCTATTGCATGGTTCCTTTTAGTTCAACCTCTACGGGAAAATTGAAATTTGGTTCCATGGCACCAACAAATGAGGTTGTGTCCACACCCTTTATGATCAATCCTTCTTACCCTTCATATTATGTCCTCAACTTAGAGGGCATCACAGTTGGACAAAAAAAGGTGTTGACTGGTCAAATTGGTGGCAACATAATCATTGATTCGGTGCCCATATTGACACATCTTGAACAAGGAATTTACACCGATTTTATAAGTTCGGTGAAGGAAGCTATTAATGTGGAGGTTGCGGAAGATGCTCCAACCCCATTTGAATATTGTGTTAGAAATCCAACTAACTTGAATTTCCCCGAATTTGTGTTTCATTTTACAGGGGCTGATGTGGTCTTAGGCCCAAAGAACATGTTTATTGCCTTGGACAACAACTTAGTTTGCATGACGGTGGTGCCCTCCAAAGGAATTTCCATCTTTGGAAATTGGGCACAGGTTAATTTTCAAGTAGAATATGACCTTGGAGAGAAAAAGGTTTCTTTTGCCCCTACCAATTGCAGCACCATTTAATTTAGCTTATCCTTAGAGAGACCTTTTAGTTATACTATTTCCTTAGTTAATTTAGATTTTATTTCGATGAGAAAAAGGTTATGTATGTTTTCTTTTGTAGTTTTTTTTTTTACTTAACTAGATAGTTAGGAACTCTACCTGTCAGATGTAGACATGTAGTAGGTTGATCTATATGTAATGCTTCTACTTATTTCTGCCAGTTTGAATTGAATTTTTGTGATAAATTTGGAAGTGTTTGTTGCATTTTTATTTTTATTTTCAGCTACTAGCTAGGAATTACCTGACCTAGCTACTCACTCTTTTAATTCTGCTTATTCAAAAGATATGTTAAGGAATGAATTCTCTAAGTTTCCAAACAAATCTTGAAAGTGGTTAGTTTAATAACTCGCCAACTTCTTAAGTTTGCATGAGAGAATCGATGAAATTAAGCAAAGGACAAGAAAAAGAATAATAAGTTATAAATAGGACAAAGGCTGGAAGTACGTAGAGCAAAATAAAAAAGGATAGCATGTAAAGACTTTGTTTTTGCTGGCTAATTCATTCAAAAAGTCTATACAATTAGTATCTAAAAGTCTAAAACTAATCATTAAGCCTCACTGAGTCTATTTGCCATGTTCTTAACCTTTTGTCCCACATTTTAAATCACGCAAGATTATGACTTAGAAGCATAATGTTGTAGTTGCTCTATATCTATGATATGGAGAAAAACCTATAACTCAACCAATTTTAAAATTACAGATAGGTTTCAGGTTATTGAAAATTAGTCAAGAGTTCATTTTAATTTCTTTATTTGATTTTGCTATCTGTGGTTAATTAATTAAGCTTTTTATATTGAGAGTTTAATTCTTAACGTCGTTACCTGCCATTGTCTTCGAAAGAGTATATTTGTTGGTGTTGTGGAACTCAATCACTATAAACCGTTTCTTGTTTATAATCAACGTCACAGACTTAAATTTATTTTTACACACCAATTTATCTTTTTTAATTATTTTTTTAAAATTTATATCAATGTATTTTAATTAAATTCTTATTAAGGGATGCATTGGATTAGAATTTTAAAAGAATATTTTAGCATAAAATTTTTTTATGAATGGTAAAAATTACATAAGAATATTATGATTTATCAAATTTTTTTTACAAGATTTTTATGGATTTATATCATAAAAATTTAAAACATTTAAAATGACTTTATAAATTTATAAGATTTAAAAATATTTTGTTATTTTTTAAAAATACATTTAAAATTATAAAAGTCAGTGAAAAAAATAATAAGAAACAATGAGGTGTGAATAAAAAAAAGTAAAGCTAATATATTTTTTTAATATTTTAATAGCTAAATTGATTATAGCTTTATGTTCTCATATACTAATCATTCTTACAATAATATTTTTTTCATTCTCACTTTTGGATTTGAACAATAAATTTAAAATTATACGTTGATTTTCTTTTTTTTTAATTACTACACTTATTTCAAGATAAATCCAATGACATGTTTAAATGGGATAGAAGGGAGTGATGTAGGTGAAAAATTTGTAGGGAAGTTATTGAGTTATGTGGATGACAAGATTAAGGATGATAATTACAACAATATTGTGTTGAACAAATGATGAATATAATCGGTATAAGAAAAACATTGTTAACATTATCACATAAAACAAAACATTAATTTATAAAATAAAGTGTAGAGAGAAGGATAAATATATTTGATATTTTTTATTCTAAAAGAATAAAAAATATATATATGACATGTGCATCTTGAAAAACATTAAAGAAAAATAAAATAATGTGATGAGATAAAAGAAAGTCAAGTAACTAATAAAATAAATAATCTAGTAAAATCTCAACCGTTTGCAATAAATTGTTTGGTAGATGTTTTATAATAAAAAAAGTCTAATTAAATCCATCAAAATTCTTTTTAAAAATAATTCATCAAAATTTGTATATCTTTTAATATCAAAAGACTTTTTATAAGTTATAAAAGATCCTAATTGATATCATTGAATTTTGTTGTCCTCATTAAAAAAATCTTAAAACTTTTAATTGAATACCACAAAACTTATTTGTCATTTAAAAATCCTAATTGAATACCCCAAAACTTTTTTTATAAAAAAACTCTTTTAAAATCCTAATCCAATATACTTTCAAAATGTACTACATTTTCTCCACTCATTTATGACCATGCATGAGAATTACTTAATGTTTTTTTAGTCTAAAATCATCGATATCAAATGTTACATTAAATATCCTTTTAAAAAATGTTCCATTAAATATTTGACTAATTTCAATTAAATAGGATAAAATCATTGTAAGAAAATAATGTTTTTCTCGGAATTTTTAAGAGATGTATTGAATTAAGATTTTAAAAGATTATTTTGGCATAAAAAAATCTTGTGAATTTTAAAATACTTTGTATGAATGTAATGATTTTAAAGATTTTCTTAAAAGACTTTTATGATTATGATTCTATAGTTCATATTTTAATGGGTTTACAAAAATATGAATTCATAAGGTTTGAAAGACATTGTGGATTTTAATATTTTAAAGGACTCCACAAATTTTTAAAAATATTTAAAATCATTAATAAAAATCCATGAATTTTGTCCATTTAACACTTTAAATAAAATTCATCTTATACGAAGAATGCTAAATCTATTACATAACAAATCAATTTCTTCTAATATATTAACAAGTGCAGGTTTATTTTCCTTCAATCATCAATTATGTTAATTGTATAAAAATTACAGTAGCATGAATGTTTGTATCCATTTTCACAATAATGATCCCAACAAACAAAAACATGTCCAACAATTATTTCGAACATTATTTGTATATTTATCCACTTATACATGAGTAAACTTTTTAGGTTTATTAAAATTATATATTTCTCATGTTTATATATATATATATATATATATATATATATATATATATATATATATATATATATATATTTCCGTTCATTTATATGAATAAGCATGTAATTAAGATATCCAAAATTTAAAGAATTGAAAAGATCTTTCATATTACACGTTTCAAGGCATGTTGACCATTAGTAAAAAAATAAGTATAAATGTCTATCACTTTCAACAAAAAGACAAGTGATTATGTGTGATGGAAAAAGAAAAGTAAAAAAAGTAAAGAAAGTCTCATGAAATTTTAAGGATTTGAGAGAAATTGTTTAATGCATTTTTTCTACTAAAAAGTCTCATGAAATCCATTAAAATCTATCCTAAAAAAAAATTCATCAAAATTTGTATATTTTTGAATATCATAAAACTTTTTTTAAGTTGTAAAAAATCTTAATTAAATACCAATAAATTTTATTGAATTTTTAAAAAATTATAATAATTTTGATTAAATACCACAAAATTTATTTTAATTATTTAAAAATCTTGATTAAATACCTCAAACTTTTTTTACCAATAATTTTTTAAAAATATTTTGAAATCCTAATTAAATAAACCATCCTTAATACAATCACATGCTTCACTATATCAAATTCAAGATTTCTAATTAAACAATGTTTTGGACCCCAACCTAGGTCCGCATAGGCCCATAAGATCAGTCCACCCACCCAAACAGAACCAGTTAATAAGGGTTACTTGGCATGACACAATTGCATAATGCAGGACCTTCTTCAAGAATCTTGAGATATTATCATCAGTTAATCTCCTTAATATTTTATCGTATTTAGATACTTGTTTAATGTTTCACTTTGACATTTAATTAAATTATGTTGTTCTGACGCTTATCTGACTCATATATGTTCTAATAACATTACTAACGTTCAGTAACATAAAAAAATTACTCTAACGTTATTTAAACAAATGTTTTATATAAGTCTGATAAATTTTTGTTTGTCACACGCTCTAAATGATCTACAATCAATTAACATTCGTCTAATTTTAGCAAGTTTTGATATGCTCTAAACATACGTTTTTCGTTGAACGTATTGCTATTGTATTTTTGTATTTCTCTCTAAAAGGATTTAGAGACATTATTAATATATTCACATATAAAGATAAAAAAGGTGATATAAATAATTGTCTCCTTTTACCTTTTATATATGAAAGTGTGTCATGTATTATTTTTATTTTCATAAATGAAGAACTAAAAGAAATATATATATATATAGTTTGTTAATATGCACTCATTATTTTTTCAGTTGGTGTTGGTAACGTATGCCAAAGTATTTAGAACAAAATAACCATTGTCTTTCTATTTTAATTAACTTATTTTAGGATATTAGAGTAATTTTAGATATTTAATTAAAAAAAATCCCATTTCTCTCCTCCATAAATTAAAAAATTATTATAAATTAAAAATAAACAAATTTATTAGTATACTCTCATTAAATTGATAGAAGAAGAAAAAAAACACATAAAAAGGGGGAAAGAACTTTTCAAAGTTTGGACATTACTGGCGGATCATGAGATTAGAACAAGCTTGTGTTTCAATTAGGCTGCATCATCACCATCAAAATACGTTCAAATTAAATAATTGAGCCAGGGTTATTCACAACAATTCTTTTGGTTTGTTAAAATGTCATCATATATATATACAAATAAAAAAGTTAGGTTTCTCTAATGAATTTCTTTTTCTCCAATAATAGCAAAAAAAATTGAAAGGCTTTTGAAAAGTTCAACTCAATAATTAATTATCAAAATTCACGAGAAGGATATATTGTTAGAACAAATGCACCAATGCAAGTATTAGTTAAACATCAAAGCAATATCCTCAAAACCGTCCTTGGATATTTCATGTTAAGTATGGAATTTCTGGTAGGGATTATAGGATAATGGAAGTCATGGACTTGACATGGAACGACATAATATCACGAACTATAGCAATTTCCTAATTAAAAGTCAAACATTGAATTGTGTACTACATTTTAGTCAGACGCAGCGCAATTCATGGACAGTGCTTTCGGAAAAAAAACTTTGAAGATTATCTTCAAGAGTGATCATAATATTATTAGTGATATATTATTGCATGCCATAGTTAAATCATATAGCAACACATATCCAAAGCAAAAGGATCTAATTAAATAACTAAATAAATTATATTCTCCATAGTCTTTTACAATTTCGAGGTGGAATATCGTTTAATATATACAAACTTGTGTTGTAGTCGCTAAACAATTGGCAATTGCTTGAGCATGAAGATTGGGAATTCATAAAGTGTGGAAACATCATCATTTATTGATCAAAAGTTGCATTTTTAAAGCTCTATGTAAGTTTCATTGATAAATGTATCTTGACCAAGTTTACTTACGTTATTTGCATCTTACTTTTATTTGAAAATAATGAGTCATTTATTTAATCATGATAAAGTCCTTAGAATAATAAATTTAATGTCACGAGACATTAAGTACATGATTTAGTCATAAGATTCTTTTATTATGAAAAAATAAGATGAGAAGAAACTTTCAATACTATCGGCAAGATATCAATGACATATTAAAGCTACGCAAGTAGTTATTTGTGTCAACCCGCAATGATATTTATTCATAAGATTCTATTGATTCTATTGAGTAACAGAATATTGTTTTACAATATCCTTAATAAAGTGATATTGTTAATAAAGAAAAAAAATGATGCATTGAGACAAAAATATATATGCACAAACTAATGATCACATCTTGTCATCTTGTGAGTTATGGATACGAGAAACATCAAGTCTTTACATATATGTATATATTAAGATAATAATGCAATGAATTGATCTGTTATAAAAATATTGTATGAAATATTGCGAAAGTATCATAAACGTTTCTTAAAGTATATAATTATGATTGATATAGTCTTTTGGGCTGAAAATATTGTAATTTCTATATGAAGAATTTGCTATTTTAATGCCACCAAAATTTAGATGTAACAAGATAATTATAAAGTTAGTTATTGAATACGAGCTATGATATATGCATATATAGGAATATGAGTGACTCATATGAGATTTGTCCCTCCTACATATATAACATGAGTGATATCTTTGAGACCTCTTAATAGAGTAAAACTATAAAATGCATGCCATGCTAGAGTGAATTGTTAGGAGATGTTAACTTCATTTGTTTGTTACTATGTTTGCTGAAGCATCTAACAATGAATCGTTGAACAATAGAAGGATGACATGTCTTATATTTTGTGTTCAAGTAAACATGTATTAATAGAAACATTTGTTATGGAAAGGTTACATCAAATAGTGGCATTATTATTACTTTAACAGATATATACTGCAATGCAAACATGTATTAAATTAATAGATATATACTGCTCACTATTTGTAATATAAAATGAGATTTATAATTTTAAATCTCATTTACGTACCATCCCCCTATGAAATGTAAGTATCATACCACCCTCTCTTTTTGTGCTAAAATATACAGTCTTTTCTTAACGAATGCAAATATATTACACCTTAGTATACAACTAACAGTTCTTAGAGAAATTTGATTTTAAGTTTAGTTTATTTTTTAAAACTACCAATAGTCCTTCATGGGAAGTGCATGATATTATTTTTTATATAAATTCTTTAATTTTCTCTGTTACATTTAAGAATTTATCTAGTAGCCTGAAGTTCCATATACAATGCAAGAAAGTTCTTTAGTTTTTATTTGTTATAATAATAACTTCTCCTGGGTGTTAGAAAAAGGCCAGAAAGAACAATCAAGATCAGCAATGTAGAATAAAACTTCTGAAAAATACAGAGAATGTGAAGAGCATGGGCTTATCATTTTCTGCAGAATCCACATATCACGCTAGCATATATAGCCTAGAAATAATAAAAAACTATGAGGCCAAACCCATAATATCTGCATTTGGATTGATGAAATGCATGAATAGTAGTGTATAGAAGTATTTCTTAATTTGTTCTTTGTGTGTCAGTTATAGAGAGAAGAGAGAGGGAGCACAGTCAACGATTTATTTACACCTATTAACTATTGAAAATTAATTAGGTGGTACAATGGTTCGTTGGCATGGATCACGAAGTTGCTTATAGTACCTTGCAATAAAGGGAGGCTTGCTAAACACTTTAGTGGATTCTTGTTGTTTTACAGTTTTTGGTATTGTCAACTACCTCACATTAATTGGCCATTTATTCTTTTATTAAATACACTTTTTTGTCAAGGATGTTACACTAGCTAGCCTGGATGTTAGGACCCCAATCTCTTAATACTAGTACACCACTAACCTGGCCTCATGCATTTGCCAAGTCCTTCCATGCATGTGTACCATGTTAAATGCTGCTACAGTGATGGTGGTAGTAATGAGTTTCACAAATGTATTTATATTCATATTTGGATTAAAGTTGGAAGAACTCAAAAGGTATTTTTACTTTAGAAGCTGCATATCTTATTAATTCATGCATTGGAACACATAATTTTGTATCAAAATTTGCAAAAAATACTTCTATAGCTTTAAATCAAACATAGGCCTGTTTGGATACAAATCATTAGTGTTTTTGAGTGTTTTTCTATTTGAAATATAGAATTTTTTTCAGTAAAAGAACTCTCAAAAGGACTTCTAGCAAAGGACTTCTAACTTGTATCCAAACATATTCTTAATCTTTGAGGTATTACCAATTAAGAGAGAATGAAAGCAACAAAGAGAGGAAGGAAAGAAAAGACTAATTCTTTAACAAAGAAGGTGAGTGATGCGGGGGTGAGATAGTAAGATACTTATCTTATCTTGTTAACGTTTAGAAAAGTATATATTAGTGATGATAGTACAGAAGCACATGAGAAACGTATTGAAGGCCACTCAAAACATCCACACCAACTCCAAAATATATATTGGGGGTATAATATTATATCACCCAAGCCAAAAAGTTAGAGAGAATACAGTAAAGATAACAACCCCATAAAACAAAGCAAAGAGAAGGAAAAAAGAGTGGTCCTACACTCCCCTCTTACAAGTATCACACACAGGCTGTTAAGGGAACCAAATAATGCAAAGTATGATGGGTCACATGGTCTCGAAAGCAAACTGACACCACCACACATGCACATGTCTCCCAATTGCACATGCACATGGTGACTGTTCCCTAAGCCTCCCACCACCTAATAACACCATCCTAAACCCTTTTTTTCTTCTTCTCTTCTCTCTAATAATAATCACTTTTTTCTCATTAATTATGCAAAGAAAAATCACACCCAAACTATCATTAAAAATTCTCACAACATCTCACAAATCAGAAAAAAAAACCTTTTTGTCCTATATCTAATTAATTAATATTATACACAACATTAACTGAAAAGTAAACTATTGTTGTTAGCCACCTTACATATGCTCTTCAGCATACATAAGTAATAGTAACTCTTATTATTATTTTTTTTTTATGTCTTGAGCTCTTCTTCAGGGTCAATAATCTCTTGTTGTTGTTCCTTGTTTCCAAGTAGTAATTGAAATTGGATCTATTGAGAGGGCTCTATGGTACAAAGGGATCGAGCTGCCAATAGGGTGCACTGCAAGTGCCTGTGGCATGTGATTAAGTGGTCATTCGTGAGGCCAGATGTTTGCATGAATGAATGAACCACTGTTGGACCAACGAACCTAAAGCCTCTTCTAACCATGTCTTTGCTTATGCTCTCTGATTTTGATGTCTTCACTGGAATCTTGTGGCCAAACTTGTATTGAGTGGAGATTGGTTTATGATTCACAAACCCCCAAATGTACTTGTCAAATGAACCAAAGTCTTTCTTAATCTGTAACACAAATTTGCAAATAGTTAAGTAGACATGACCAATGCAAGATTAATGTTATAAGCAAAATCAACAGAAATTACGCTACCCTAATGAAAAAATAATTGCTAGCTAGTGTTAACCAACAGCAACTAAAGTTTTGTAATGCATGACAAGATTGTTATGGTAACCATTGTATGAATCAGCTCATGAGGGGACAGGCATTAAAGCTTGTAACCTACTGGAAATTTCTTGTCATTAGGTGAATTAAAGAGATAATAATAAGATGTAGGCTGTAGCTGAACATGTCACCTCACCATTAATACTCTTTAACTATTCTGTTTTTTTTTTCTTATACTAGAATATTCAGTTAAGCCAGCTCAAACTATTATTTTGGGAGGACATGACATGAAAAGAGGGAGAGACCAAGTTAAAAAGAGTGATGCAAAAAAGGGCACAGTTTTTGAGTTTTAATTCTTACCTCTAAAATTTGGTTAGCATTATCAACAACTCCTCGGACTCTGCTTATGTCAATGCCATATTCAGAACTAATAGACATCATTTGCTTATCAGTCAAGTTAGCCACGGTTTCTGCATCAAATTCTGAAAATGCAGCCCTGCACACATAATTTAAAATTATTAGTTTCCATGACCCCCAAAAAAAAAGTTCATAATAAAACTATGCATATGAATGCCTTTTAGCAGAATCCAACCTGAAATCTAGGCGTTTCTTCAAGGTTGAGGTCCAATCAGATCCAACTTGAGCACCGCTCAAAACTAAAAGTTCAAACAGCATCCTGGATGGAGAACAGTGTTTTTGTCAGTCATCATCATTATTCATTAGTTTATGTATATTTGTGTTTGGTGTGACACTGTGATGTTGTTGTGTGTGTGACAGAAAAAGAAAGAAGTGGTGGCTTACTTGTCATCATGAACTGGAACTCCCCATTCCTCATCATGATAAGCAATATAGATGGGATCTATTTATCAAAAGAAACATTGAGATTAATTAATAAACACATTTTGCTTTGAAGATAAAGCACCATTGCACTGAGTATAAAAATAGGTATGAAATTGTATTAAAACATGGACAAAACTTGGATATAATTATTTTTTAGATGTTTTTGGTGTTTTTCTTCTATCAGAATCAGAGTTTCATCTCAGTAACTTATGAAGATATTTGATACAATCCTTTATTATGAATATTATCGAGATGAAACTCTTATTCTAATCGGAGAACAGTAGTACCGAGAACACTTAAGAAAAAAAAAATTCATCCGAATTTTGTCCTTAAAATATTCACAATGAATTACCTGAATTGGGTGTGATAAAGCTGCATCTCTTCTCCTCCTCAGTTGGCTTTGATGCAAGACTAGTGTTTGAAGGATCAAGAGGAACAACTCTTTCAAACTTTGCAGACTTTGATCTTCCATAATGGGCAATCTTCATTTTCCTTTGTGCTTGTTGCAGTGCCATCTGCTCCCTCCTCACAGCAGCAATGCTACCTGGGGAGTCAGTGATCAAAGAAGACGAGTAACTCAACGAAGCCTCAATGGAAGCAGACACACATGACCCTTCCTTGAAGCTCTTGGACTTCTTTCTCTCCAAAGTTGGAGTTTTTGTGGAGCTTCTAGGGATCACAATCTTCTCATAACTCGAGTTAAGTCCATTGTTGTCATTGCCTCTCTTTGTGGCAGGAAGCCTAGGGGACTTTAACTTTGGAGAAACCGGGGGTGTCAATGAGGTCTTGCTTGGAAGTGGTGGTGATGGTGGAGAAAGTGACTTTGGTGGTGCCACTTTCTTGATTGAATTCCTCCTCTCAAGGTTTGGAACACGGTTACAAGTTGGTTGGAGGACTGGCCTTCCATTGATTCTAGCCACTGAGGGCTTCGCAGCAGCGACAACGGCTTCTAAACCAACAGTCACTTTGGTCTTAGAGCTACACATTTTGGTATATATATATACCTTGTTATGATATGTGTTTGATTATCAAAAGGGTATGTCAACAACAAAGAAAGAGGACAAGTAATGGTGTAATGGCACAATGAGAGGGTGTGATGAGGGAGAGTGAATTAGGAGAAGAAAGGGAGGGATATGGGGGAGGGGGGAAGATATAGGGACAGGTAGAGGGGAAGTTGTAACATGGGGAGGTGGGGATCTGCCATACAACCTCTTGTGAAGGGCATTACTTTTTGCAAACTAAACCACGAGGGATCAATGTGACACGCGCTTCTAACCTTTTGCCACTTGCCAATGTCTCAAGTTAATAATATGTTATTAGTTCCATAATAACAAGGGTATGATTAATAAGTACCTTTAGAATATTACTTAAAGAAATTAAAAACAAAAAATATTTACTGTGAAAATTATAAGAAACTATAAAAAAAAAAGTCACTAGTAATGTGATTCTGCATATTTCAATAAAAAAATTCTTTCTTTTTAGTTTCTTAATTGATGTTTTAATGGTTGGTTAACATTTGCTAAATAATAATAATGCTATTAGTGTATTACTGTATTGGAATTATTTGGTTTCAATTAGGAGAGAATCAAGGAAGCTTGTTCGAGGATTCGTTGGGTGGGGGATTTTGAGCTGTTCGGCTTGAATCATGCATCAACCATGTTAAATTTTTTTTCTCACATTTAACTTTACTTCCTCATGAAATTTTGTATGGATTTTTTTTAGCGTGCCTTCTTAAGGATTTTTGTTAGTGTTGGAGTGATGGATAAGAAAGGTTAAAATGCAAGGCAAAAAGACCAATCATTGGGTCCATTCTTTTTATCTCTCTGTAAGTGTGAGAATGAGAGAGTGCAAACGGATTGTGGTGGAAAAAAGTACATGAGATCATTTGTAAGCACCATCACAAAGTGAACACTGAGAACAAAAAAAGTTTGTTGTGGGATTGAATTGAATTGTATTGTTGTAGCTCTGAAAAAAAAGAGAGTTTGAGGCCATGTGAGACTTTTTGTGGGGATTTTTTTCTATGACCCTTAAACTGAGATCTTTTCTCTCTTTTTTTGTTCTTATATTCCTGTCCAGCTTCTGATTAATGTAAACCTAGTTTCATATGCTTTTCATCGGTGGTCCTGATCTCTGATATTATCTTCCACTTCATATGAAAATGATGGAAGATATCTAAAGAAATTGAGTTTTAATCCACACAGGCTGGCTGGTTTAGTTCTTCAATTGGATTCAAAACATGTTAGAGTAAGCCCTGAAAGTTATATCGTTATTCATAATTCTCTGCTGGATATATGATCTCATCCCAAAGCCGAGAGATTCAATTCAGATAATATGTATGATTCAATTCAGATAATATGTATTCCGGTGTAACTTTAATAATTATTATATTATTTTATAACTTTTATCTCTTAAAATTTATTATTGGATCGAAAATTTATTTCACATAAATCGCATGTACAAAAATGTTATATTTATCCAAAATTATTTGTTACCTCTTTCATATAAAATTAACGTAATATAAATATTTTAAAATATATTAAGATATGATCATTTGATTATCTTTTTGTTGTTCAACCTTGATAAAATTTAACACAAACAATCTTGATAATACATAGATATAATTAAATTATTTAATTAATAAAAATTACATTCTATAGCAAGTTACAAAAATGTTATAAAAATTATCAAAATATTAGAAATCATAAAATTTTGTGACTCTACTCTTTATTTACTAAGTCATGCTTGCTTGTGATTAATAATTTTTAATAAATTTTAACTAATAATAAAGAGTATTAAAAGTGTTGCACACTCAAGGAACCTAGAGGTAAACAAAGTAAATCTTGGTAATATACCAGTGAGTAGGATGAGTGTAAATTTGGACTATACAATCTTCCATGAATAGTCTGAGATTTTTTTAAAAAAAAAAATTACCTAACCACTTAAAAAAGTCATATGATTTTTATATTTTAATATTAAATATTTATAATAAAATTTAATGTTTAATATATATTCCACTCATCCTTAGGTATAAAAATTTCACTAAAGGTTCATTCACTTGCAATTGATACATTCCCTAGACCCTTACTAACAGAACAGATATATCCAATAAGAAAGTCATTTTTATATGAAAAAGGAGAGGAATAAATATCTACCATATAATTACAGTGGTCACAATTTAAAGTCACAATCATTTAGCAACATCATGTAACTTTTTAAAAACTCACATCATTGGTGTGTATTAATCATGCTCGTTCATAATAAATTTAATAGTCAATGTATATTTCTTTCACTAAGGCATAGTTTACATTTCAGGAATGTGAGAATTATAAATCTAGAGCATATATATAAATGGTTAAGATTAAATTAATCATTGGTTACATAATAATTAAAAAAGCTGCATGCATTTATCTTTTATTTTGACCATACTTAAATATGCTCTAATAGTTTATGGGTGCTGTTAACATGTGCCCTTAGGGCACATGTTAATGTGTAATAAATGATGGTTGGTCCCCACTTATTATACTTTGGAAAAAACAGCATCATAAATGTGGGACCACTTATTATACTTTGGAAGTTAATTTTCTCTTTGTCCAAAATAAAATAGGTGGGACCATGAGCCATTTATTACTCCTTAACATGTGCCTTAAGGGCACATGTTAACATTGCCCATAGTTTATATCTATAATTTTTAGGCTAAAGTAGACAACATTAATATCTAACTCAATATGTTGGAAACATGCATGGTCTCGGACGCATAACAAAAAAGAAGAGGCTAAATTATTCTTTTAGTTTCTTTTTTTTATTTAATTTATCAATTTGATCCTTTTATTAATAAAAGTTTAATTTAATTCTTTAATTTTTAAAATTACATTAATGTTGTCCGTTCCATCTAATTGACAATAACATCCTTAACCAACCTAAAATGTGAAAATGACACGTGCCAATTTAGCTAATGTCCTGATGGTCAAATGAACAAAAAGGATAGTATTGACGCGATTTTAAAAATCAAGGAATCAGATTAAAAAAAATATTAATAAAGGAATTAAATTAAACTAATTAACTAAAAATATAGGTAAAAAAAGGCTATTTAGTCTTATTTTTATTTCTTCAAATAAACAAGTATTCTTACCCATAACAAATCTCTTTGTACATATATAAAGACCTATGAAGTCGAAATAAGAGACTCTGAAACATCAATTTCTTTTTTAATTGGAAAGAAAGGTCATAAAGCTTTACACTCCTTTAATTTTTGCTTGTCTCTTTTCAACTCAACAGATGGAATTTGGAAGAAAGCTCTTGTTCAATTTTTGTGTACACTATCGTACGTTTCCAAAGAGCATTATTTAGCCAATTCACTCGACAGCTAAGGGATGGATTGACATTAAAGTCAAAAGTTTGGTATTAGTCACTCGTTCTGTGGACAGAATCAAAACATGAATTTCTTTTTTCACTGGCCAATTGTGCATTTGTCCATAGACTTCTAGCCTAGCTCTTTTGTCATAAGTTTTAACCAAATTCAAGTTTGATTTGAGGTTCGTACTAACAAATTAAAAGCTTTTCTTTTTTAATAAATATTTGGTACAACCTACATTGAACATTATTTTGCATATTAGGGTATGATTTATTTTCAAATGGAGCTCTCCCAAAGTGAAAAATTATTTCCATCTATTATACGTACTTTAGAATCCTGAGTGGAGTGATCTGGTCCGTTGATGAGAGATCTTGAAATTTGTGTTGCATTCACTGAAGGAAGACACAATTAGACGCTTAACCAGACTAGGTTTCGATTCATCAATCATCATACACTAATACTAATGACAAAACTGTCATGAGATTAGACCTTCCCATGTTCTATGCTCTCACCTTCCAACTTCTTAGCTGCTTCTTAATTTTGGGATCCAAAACTCGTTTTCCAGATAATGAATTGTGCATTAGGTGAAACTTAAAAAAATGTTTTTGATTAAAATTAATTTTAAAGTATAGTGCTTTATTTTACATTAAAAAGTGGTCTATATTTAAAAATAAGGTAGTAGTAAAATTTATTATAAACCTTTTTATTCAACACTAAAATTACTTGTCATTATTTTAATTCAAAATCAATTTTACATCGTTAGACTAAATATTTAAAACTTTACTTTTTTACTGCATATATAAAACTTCATTTGGTGTCATATTAACATGATTTCATACAGTTCTGTTTGAATAATTTTTTAATCTTCTAAAAATAATTTTAAACAACAATATAGAGTTTTTTTTGAATATTTATATTTAATAATTAACATTTAAATTTATATGATTTATTTTATGCATAATAAAATATTTGTAAATTGTATTTTAAATTAACTTTATTAATTAAAATATTTTTGACATTAATAAAATTAAAATTAAAATGTATTAAGTTTAATTGTATATGTTTTTTTAGAATTAAAATAAATTTATGTTGATTAAATTAATTTTATATAATACGTTCTTTATTTTATCAATGTTTTTTTTATTGAGTGAGGCAAATTAGTTTTAAAGAAATATAATACTTTTTACCAAACAACTTTTAACTTAAAAAGAGCTTTAAAAGTGAGGGGAAAAAATTACCAAGCAACTTCTACTTTTTTTTAAGTTCTTATTTGGAGACACATAAAAAAGTTTTTATTTGGAGTTTTAAATTAAAAGTGAACTAATAAGAAGGAAAAAGAAAACTAGGTCAAACAGAACCTTAATTTTGTATGTAAGAACTTTTCTATCTTATAATGGTAGTTTTGCAATAATTAAATTTAATTTTGAGAGAAAAAATTAACTTCTTTTGTCGGAAATTATTGGTGTTGAGTATAAAAGTTACTAATATTATATGTATTTACACCTTAAAAATATTTTTACTTTACTAATCAAACAAATTTTATTATTTTAATATAAACTAACTTTTATAATACTATTCTCAAATATAAATCATTTTCTTAACCTTAATTCGTCAAAAAAAAAAAATAATGCATACACTGACATTATAAATTTCTTTACACTATTTTTAAACACAAATTATTATAAGTTATATAAAATTTTTAACTTTACTAATAATTATCTTAAAAATTATATATAGTATATTATATTTTTTAGTTAATTAATACCAATATATAACATATTGCACTTAAGTACATAAAAATTAAACTCAGTCATCAATCTTACTGAAAGCTAAAAAAAAAAAAAAAAAAAACCTCTTTAATTTAGGTGCATGTAACTAGCCAAAAATGAGTATAAAGAAATTAAAAGGTTAAAGACATAATTTTACCCTATCCATTGGTCTGAGATTGATTTGAGCAGCATGATCACTCTGAATATTTCAACCTAGACAGTCACTTTAGTTTGATGAAGAAGCAGGTTCCTCTTTTTTGAGTTTTTTCTCATCTCATAATATATTCATAGTAATTTTTATGGCTGTCAGCTAGAAGCATGAAATATACATGTCTTAATTGCATTTTTTATCCTTATTTTTTTAATTTATAACAAATTTTATCTCAACTTTTTAGTTTAACATATTTTACCTTTAACTTTTAATAAACTTACAAATTTTACCCCATCCAGCTTTCCATTATTAAGCACAAAAATTGGAGTAAAATTTGTCTTAAAAATAAAAAAGTTGATGGTAAAAAAATTTCAAAAATAAAAAATATAATTATATTAAAAGTAAAATGACATAAGATAAAATCCATAAGTTTATTAAAACTTAAATATAAAATAGGTTAAATGAATTTATTAAGAGTAAAATTTATCAAAACTTAAAAAATAAAAAATACAAAGCCAGTATACAAATAGAACTAGTGATAGGTCATTGATTACTTGAAGAGCTCTAGACTTTAAGAAAAGTGCTGCGAGTTCAAGAAAATAACGATATTGAATTCAAAATTTGATGAAATCGTGTCTGAGATTTCAGAAACCTGCGATCACATCATCGATCTATTGATTGCTCTGTTGAGAGCATTACTGCTCATTGGAAACCTTTGATTTCAAGTGACACTTCATCGTTCATTCATTCCATATGAATAAAAAGAACTGAGAAGACTAGAAAGTAAGACATATAGAAAAGAAAAATATTTGTCACTAACAATTTTAATTCATTTTTTATTACTAACTGAAATTTATTAAAAATAATAAAATTATAATTGTGTATTTTTATATATATACTTTTTCATTCATGTAAATTAGTTTTTTATTTTATTTTCATCCTTATAATTTTTTTTTTCATTTTAGTCTTTATAAAATATATTTGTTTTACTTTTTATCCTTAAAATATTTTATATAATATTTTTTTACTATTTAAAGCGCTATATAAAGTGTTTAAGGACAAAAAAAAATGAAACCAACACACTTTATAAGAACTAAAATAAAAATAAATAAATTTATAAAAATTAAAATAAAAAACACTAAATTACATAGATAAAAAATATATTTAAGTTTAATTTTAATAAAAAAAATAAATTAATTAAAATGCACTCACAATATTAAAGTTTTTCAACAAATCACAAATAATTATATACTCCCTTTTATAATCTTGAATATAAAAAATAATATTTGATACTAATTAAGAATATTAGTTAATTTCATTTAATTTTCTTAATGTTGCATAAAAAATAAGTTTATTTTATAAATTATCCTTCATGTTCATTAAAAAGGATATTTAAAATGATTTTTAATTGGTTTATAATATAAATAAAATAAATGATAAGATGTAAATGCAAACAAGTTTTATAGGATTTTTCTTTTTTATTTATAAGAGAGGCCTTAGCCCAAACTAAAAATCTCTAGAAAAGAGACTGAACTAACGTATGCTAAATTGCTAATAAACATAGAGATAGAATAAACTTTTTTTTAGGGAAAGAATTAATGTCAAACTTATAGCATAGTAATAAAAAAAACCCATAAATATAGAAAATAAAAAAAAAACAATAATAACATACAAGCCAACAGTCTGGACTCTCGACCAAACCAAATTTAACCAAATCATTTTCACGTTGATTTGCTTCACGGTTAATAAGCATCTATTAATTAGAGCACCTACGAAGAAAATAATGTTGTGAATGTAAGAAGAAAAAAAAAACAATTTTATGTTTTGGTTGCACATAAGTCATTTGATTTAACAGTGCAAACCTAACAACACAACTTTTTTTTTTTGAATCGGCAAACAAACAATACAACTTAGTTAATACAAAAAAAATTGAAATATATTGATAATGTATAAAAAAAATAATATCAACCCATCATAAATAGTTATGTTGTTAAAAATTATTAATTTTAAAAAAATTCTTAGTATTATCTAATTAATTAGACAACGTAACAAAATACTAAAATGTAGGGACCATATCCCCTATCGTTACCTAATAATGTAACACGAAACGAGGAAAGGCATCTGACTTTATAAAATTCCCTGCAGGTTATATTCCTTTTTCTTTTCATAGTGCGTGACTGATTATTCGCTGACAAAATTGCTATAACTTTTCTTTACAAATCCTCAAATAATGGGTGATGTATTTTGAAAGATCCATTTTTTTACAAGGTAAAACTTGCATGCTTTATCTACCCTGAAAAAAGAAATGTTGCATACTTTTCAGAAAATTATATTCATGAGTGAAATTATTTAATAAAATTACTTTTAGATATGAGTTTATTATACATATATATACTAAATGTGTTTAAGTATGGCTATATATTGAATTTAACTAAAATGCACGTATAGTTTTTTAAAATATAATTATTTAATCATAAAATATTATACATGATAAATATATAACTTTTTATAATAATTATTTTTAAAAATTATACATAAAATAATTCTTTTTTAGATTAATTAAATTTTTAATCCCTTAATTTTTTTAAAATTTTAAGTTTTAATTCCTAAACAAAATGGCGACTGATCATAACTTTTAGTCATTAGGATGTGTCATTGATGAATGTGATATATGGTTTCTGAAACTGCCTTATGTTATATTCTAATTATTTAATTTGAGTTCATTTTGTAGGAACTAATAAAAACAACTATAAAATATCTCATAATAGTATCTACTCTTAAAAATTAAACCTCGAAAACTGGTTCATAACACAATTCAACCTTTGTGTTTGAATCTATCTTTGTCACTGTGAATAATAAAATGTTTGATCAATTTATGATGATTTTTAGTAGCAAGAAAATAAACTCTCATTTAAATAAGTAAAAATATAATATGGGACAGTTTCATAGTTTGTCACACCATTATTTACCCACATTTAATGTTTTGTTTAAGGACTAAAACTTAAGTTTTAAAAAATTTAACAACTACAAATTTTGTTAAACTTTTTTTTAACAACCTAAAACAATTCATAATCCATAGACAGTATAAAAATATTTATTTAAATTTGAGATTTCCAAAACTTATTGTAGGCGACAAACATGCTTTAAATAATTTTATTTAAACTGTTTTTTGTTTTTGTCTGAGAAATGAATGGTGTTACCATAATATTGTGCAAGTACCATTTTTATTCTTCCATAGATTTTGATGTCTAATAAATTAGTACCTCTCCGAATATTACACAATAATTTCCCTTTTTCTTTGGCGTGAATCATTATCGAAGGATATCCTAATTAATTGCTTTTATTAATTCGCAATCGTATTATTCTTTTGTTATATGTAGATGATAATCCCCAATAAAAAAATATGTAGATGATAATAATTTACCCACCTTTCCAAAATTAGGCCTCAACTCGTGTTGATTCTTTTGCCCCACGAATGAAACATCCCATGTGATAATGAAACGCGCCCTCTAAAATTCTAAAATTCTAAAATTCAATAATTGTTGATTAATTAAAATAATGACTACCAAGATAAATATATGACAAAATTAAAATTCTAGAATAATATGCCATGCCAATTTTTGCTCTCCAATTAATTTTTTGCTTTTCTTTCTTGGGATAAAAGGCACATGATTCTCATTTCCCCGAGGCTTCCTTTTGAATTATTATGTTCCTTAATTGAGCCCAACACAATTTTCTTTATCAATTTGAATTGTATTCTCTTTCTACTCGTGTAAGAATTATTCTTTCATCGCCTTCATCGATCAAGACACATGATGATCATAATTTCTCAGAGGCTTCCCATTATGAATTAATTGTTTCGTTTTCATTTTTTTTTATTATTAGTATTACATTTGTTAACATTTGGTTTGGATTAAAGTTTGTCATAAAAAAAAAATCGGCTTTGGATTAATTGGGTTTTCAGCTGTCTCTGTAGACCGATAAATTAAGAATAGTCAGTCATAAATTTTAATTTATGATCTGATCAATTTTAAACTTTTATTTCCTTTAAATACGTAGTCAACCGCCGGTATACGAATGGTATAATATAATCTATTTCTACATGTTATGTTATCAATAGGAATATTATAATTAATAAATTTACAGCAATTTTAACGTTAATTTATAGCGATATACTCTGAAGGCATAAAACATCCAATACGTACATAAAATACATAAAATTCATAAAATCATTGTATATATGTGCCCAAGCGAAGGAAGAAGTTCATCACTCATTCTCACATTGCACCACCATGTAGTTTGAATATTTATTAGTTTAATTTATCCAAATCTATCACACTCCAAAATTTTAATTTCATGTTTAGATTGTCTAATTTTAGAGAAATAATTACTTTCTGCCAATTTTTTTTAAAAAAGGTAACATTTTTAAAATCAATTTAAAATAAACACAAATTATTGAATGTGAAATCAAATTGATCATAAAGTTTGCACCAAAAGAAAAAATTAAAATTGATCATAAAGTCAACCACTCAACATATGAATTAATGCAAAATTGTTTTAGTTTAACACATAGTCTCAAATTTGAGTGTTAAATATAGAATTACATTAAAAATTAAGATAATTTTTCTATTATTCATGGTAATCTTATCCTACTTAAATAAGATTTGTCTTACATGAATCTACATATAAAAAAATAAAGCCAAATATTGTAAAGTTATATAGTTAAACTTATGAATGGACTATTAGATTTAGTTGTGCGTCTTTCCCTCCTTTTGAGGCAGCTTTAAAATTCTCTTAACTTTTATTTTTGAAATCTTCATGTTATATAATTTTCAAGCACTTCATACATATATAGATGCCAAGAGATCGAAATATATATCATTACTTCGATCAAGTTTTATATTTATAGGATAAAAAGCAAGATGACCAAACCAGAGACCCATATACAAAATACACATAGGTCCATACATGAAAGCATCTTTCACTATTCTTCCCCCATAGCTTGTTGTGGGAGTGTGAGAAAGCACCATTGTGAACAAATGCAGGCCATTAGGGGCTGGTATTGTTGGATGTACAATAGAATTAAAGCTGGATTATATGTTGTGTTGGGGAATATTATTTAGTTGTCTTGCTCAAAACAAAAAGATGTTATATTATGTTACTTTGTTTTCTTTTATATATATATATATATATATATATATATATATATATATATGGGTGTTCGTGATCCAAGAAAAAATAAAATAAAATAAAGCAAATACATGATAAACGTACAGTCCTCTGCTATAGGTGCATTATTATTTGTACCTTGACTTTTGACTTTGTACGTACAATTATCTCTCTCCCCATGCCTTTCTTTATCAAGCTACACACGAGAGCACAGTTGTTTTGATAAATTATTTGAATTTTTTTTCGAACTTTCTCGCTTTTCTTCTCCTTTTTTTTTATTCGAATTTTGGTTTTATGCTTTTGTTTTGGTGTCTTCTGCAGGGGCAAAGCACATGTGTTGGTGTTGGACAAATTATTGTCTTGTTTTTGCTTTGCTACTTCTGGGTAGTGGCTAGCTAGCTAGGAATAACCAAGAAAAAAAGTTATGTATTTGAACTTTTATCGGAAGAAATCATTAATTAGGTTTTCATAGATGTAATTTTTGCTCTTATTCAACTTAAATTAAGTTTGTCTTCTCTTCAAATTAACTAAGAGTTTGTTTTGACGAAGAAATTTAAAATTCTGAGAAATTTAAAATTTTAAGAATTTTAAATATTTCAATTGGAATTTTTTTATTTTCAAAATTTTGTGTGTGGATAAAAAAAATTATGAGAATGAAAAAAATGAATGAAAAAAAAGATATGGTTGGTGTGTTAGTTATACGTGTTCCTCTCTTCTATGCTCACACCCGATCGATATTTTAGGAGCTTAGATGATGTTTCTTGAAGAAGACGGTAAGAAGAGAATTCTAATTTCTCACCTTTTAGAAGGAAATTGAAATTCCAGATTTTTAGTTGTTTAAAATTTTATTTTAAAATTTCAAAATTTTAAATTTTTTATAAAAAATATCCAAATAATGAATTGTAAATTATAAAAATTTAAATTCTCTGATAAATTACTTTCCTCAGTTAAAATTCTCTGTCCAAACGCACTCTAAATGAATTACCCGAACCAAATTAATTTTTAACTTAAAATTCAATTGACTTAAGTGTGTTTAAAGTAATTCTAAAACATTTTTTTTGGGGGTGGGGGTGGGTATAGATAAAACAGTATTGTTAATTCCTTGATCATTCATTTAAAATATATAAATTATTTCATATAATTGATAATTATAGTAATAATCATAATCAATCTTATGAAATGAGTTTTATGT